>NC_081301.1:67847456-68150486 GCF_030435805.1 Mustela lutreola
CAAAAAATTGTAAGTGTATTTTATTGTTGGATCATGATCAGCATTTTGCAGATGAGAAAAGTGAAATTTAGAAAAGTATGTCTCTTCAAATCCCTCATACAATATCTGGCCTAGATAGAAGGATATACTATCACAGTTGAGGAAGATAATTGAGATTACTTAAAATGATAAACTTTACTGTATAGGGTTTTTTAAATGCACAAAAAGAAGGGTGGAGTCTTCATTCCCTGATATGGAGAGAACTCTGAGTTCAAATGTTCTTTCTGATTAAATGGCATAGTGATGATGAGGATTTAGTCAGACAGTGAAAGAGAGCAGTAAGCATAGTGTTAAGCGGTAAGACATTATAATACATTTGAACTTCAAAAAACGTTGTGTTGGATCATCTGTTTATGTGAGTATATAAATAAATAAAGCTTCCTGGGGTTCTGATAGAGGTAAAGAAGACTACTATATGATCCAAAGGGGCACGTGCACCAAATGTATATAGCAGCAATATCCACAATAGCCAAACTATGGAAAGAACCTAGATGTCCATCATCAAATGAATGGTATATATTTATATATGTATATATATATACATATATATGTATATATATACGATGAAATACTATGCATCCATCAAAAGAAATGAAATCTTGCGATTTGCGATGACATGGATGGAACTAGAGGGTATTATGCTTAGCAAAATAAGTCAACCAGAGAAAGACACTATCATATGATCTCCCTGATATGGAGGTGCAATATGGGGTTTTGGGGGACAGGAAAAGAATAAATGAAACAAGATGGGATCGGGAGGGAGACAAACCATAAGAGACTCTTAATCTCACAAAACAAACTGAGAGTTGCCGGGGCGGGGGTGGGGAGGGTAGAGAGAGGGTGGTGGGGTTATGAACATTGGGGAGGGTATGTGCTGTGGTGAGTGCTGTGAAGTGTGTAAACCTGGCGATTCACAGACCTGTACCCCTGGGGATAATAATACATTATATGTTAATTAAAAAAAGAAGAAGAAGAAGAAAACTTCTATAAATCAAATGCTATGGTATTCAGCAAAGCGTGTGTAATCAGTCGTATTTTATTAAAGTAACCAAGTAAAATGATGGTCGAAAATTGGAATAACAGAAAACATAAAAATCAGAGATTTTAAAAAGAGATATGGGAC
The DNA here is from genome assembly GCF_030435805.1 of Mustela lutreola. Lineage (NCBI taxonomy): Eukaryota > Metazoa > Chordata > Mammalia > Carnivora > Mustelidae > Mustela > Mustela lutreola. Next base: position 67,848,619 of record NC_081301.1, read on the forward strand.
AGTGTAGAGAATATAGTCAATGATATTATAATAGTGTTATATGGTGAGAGACGGTGGCTATATTTGTAGTGATCATAGAATAATGTATGGAGATATTGGAAACCTGAAACCAATGTAACACTGAATATCAACTATACTCAAATAACAAAATAGTAAAAATAAAACATTTTAATTTAAAAAGATAAAAAGAGGGACAAGAATTTGAAAAGTGAATTTCAAAAAGAGTAAAGATGAGGCTAAGACATACTCTGAACCTTGAGGAAAACACCATTTTGAAAATTCTTCCCATTTTGAGAAAACTCAAATGAATCAATAGCATAAAAGAACCCATTTTAACTGAGAGATGTAATGAATGCTCAAGAAATAATTTTATGACAGGGTAATTCTTCCCTATGAAACAGCACAAGGAAACCAGGGGAAATACCTGGAAGCAAAATAAACTATACTGAAAATAAGAATTAGGAAAAAGATAAATGATGAAAGATAAGAAAATTAGAACTGCGACAGAGACCTAGTGAAGAGAATTTTTAGCTTGTGGTTTAATGTTTTTGAGGATAATCTAGAGTTCATAACTGCCTTGTGGCAGGCTGGTTGTAGGCAGTTTAGGCAGACCCCTAATACAGGCCTACTTTGGGCAGGTGGTGTTAGAGGAGGCCATTGGGCTGGACAAAGACAAATCCAACCATTTGACTAAAGTGTCTGTGAAGATGTTGAAGTCAGATGCAACAGAGAAAGACCTGTCAAACCTAATCTCAGAAACAGAGATGATGAAGATGATTGGACAACACAAGGACACCATCAACCTGCTGGGTCCTGCACACAGGATGGTCCTTCGTACACTCTCACGGAATATGCCTCCAAAGACAACATACAGGAGTACCTGCAGGCCCAGAGGCCTCCTGACCTGGAGTACTGTTACAATATCAACCACAATGCAGCAGAGCAACTCTCCTCCAAGGACCTGGTATCCTGTGCCTATCAGGTAGCCTGAGGCATGGAGTACCTTACCTCCAAGAAGTGCATACACCAAGACCTGGCCACCAGGGAAGTGCTGGTGACAAAGGACAACATGATGAAGATCTCAGACTTCAGCCTTGCCAGAGATATCACCACATCAGTTACTATAAAAAGACAACCAACAGTGGACTGCCTGTGAAGTGGATGGTCCCTAAGGCCATGTTTGACCAGATCTACATCTACCAGAGTGACTTCTGGTCTTTTGGGGTTATCCTGGGCAAAATCTTCACTCTGGAAGCCTCCCATATCCTGGAGTGCCTGTGGAGGTGGTTTTCAAGCTGCTGAAGGAGTCATTTGATGGATAAGCCAATAAGTGCACCAGAGAGTTATACACAATAATGAGGGGTGGCTGGCATGTGGTACCTTCAAGCTGCTGGTAGAAGACCTGGATCAAACTGTGGCCTTAACCTCCAACCAGGAGTACCCGGACCTGTCCTTGGCCCTGGAACAATACTGTCTATGCTTTCCCAACACCCAAAGCTCCACCTGCTCCTCAGAGAAAAATTCCACCTTCTCTCATGTGCCTTTGCCCAGGGAGGCCTATCTGCCCTGACACCCAGCCCAGCTTGCCAATGGTGGACTCAAATGACTAGTATCCCTATTACTCCTGTCCAGATTCCTCATAAGCTGTACCCCTTACCACCCACCCTCCCTGCAAGACTCACTGCCTTCTGCTTTGTCCCTTTCCTACTGGCAGGAGCCAGCTGCCTACCTGAGGCCTTCACCCCTTGAAGTTCACCTCTCTTCCCCTTCCTCTTCCTCCTCCTTACAACCTGCTCATGAAAGAAAGGCACATAGAGGCAGGTACTTGATCGTGGCTACTTCCTTCCCTTCCATATGTTGGACCAAGACCCCTCCCTGGCATCTGGTACTGCCTGGACGTTGAGGGAGTGGGAGATGAGGCATGCCAGTGAAAGCTGTCAGAGCTTTCCTGTTTTGGTTTTGTCTGCTTAGCATAACATGTAAGACTGAGTTCTGGTGGCAGGGACCTAGTCCTTGGGGCTATAGCACTAGCAAGGGGACATCAACTTCTCTGGGCCTTGGCTAAGAGCAACCCCTGCTCCAGAGATATGGTGCCAAGGGCTTATTAATTTTGATACTAATTTGCTTTGCTGACCAAATACCTGGTATCAAAAGATGGGAAGGCAAAGACTGGAAGCAGTGTTGTGACCATGGGGTCCAGCCCCAAACTATGAAGAAAACACAAAGTGTATAAATCTGAGTAAGTATATATTTACACACCTCTTAAATAGGTTGTTATCAAAGATTTAATCAATGGGTAATATGCTCCTCATGGCTGGGAAGCATCAGTTGCCATATATTAAAAACATAGAAAAGTGGTGTCTGGGTGGCTTCCTCCATAAGTGTCCCTTCTTTTCAGGTCATGATCCCAGGGTCCTGGGATGGAGCCCCACATCAGGCTCTCTGCTCAGTGGGAAACCTGCTTCTCCTTTTCCCTCTGCCCTGCTTATAGTTCCTCTTCCTGTGTCTCTGCCTGTCAAATAAATACAATATTAAAAAAAAAGAAACAAAATGTTTTTAAAAGTTCTTTTTATTTTTAATTTTCTAGGGGTGCCTGGATGACTCAGTTGTTTAAGCAGATGTTTGCCTTTGGCTGAATTCATGATTCCAGTGTACAGGGATCCAGCCCTGCATGGGACTACTTGCACCCCAAGGAGCTTGCTTCTTCCTCTCCCTTTGCAGGTGAATACCCCCGCTTGTGTGCTTCCTCTCTCTCTCTCGCTGTCAATAAACAAAATAAAATCTTTTACTAAATAAATAAGTAAATAAATAAATAAATAAATGTAGTTCTAAACCTACTTTCAGTTTAGGTCCCTTAACAAAAATTGCTACTGATTAATTAAAAAAAAAAAAAAAAGAAAAGATAATTTAGAAAGATCCTTCCAGAACTAAAAAGCTGGGTTTTTTTTTCAGGATTAAATATAGAAGTGCTTTATAAAGTAAAAGAAAAACTATGCTATATTAACACTAATCACACTATAACTTTGGTGGTTATATCAAGATAATGAAAAGTGATTTTAAAGCAAATTTCATTATCAGACATAAAGATCAAGTCAAAATTACAGAAGAGTAAAAGGATGAATTCATCAGGGCGTATAATAATGCTTGACTTTTAATACTTAATCACAGATTTGGGGATATATAGGGAAAAACTAAGAACAAAAATTATAACTTCTACCTTAGAAGAGAAACGGAAAAAAGTTTCAACACTTTTATTTTAAGATTATATAGATAAATGGTCATCAAATTGGTAAGATATGTAAGACTTGAACAAAATTATCAACTAACTAGATATGCTTGATATTACAGAACACTCCCAGCAGCCGCAGACTACATATATCTTAAGCCATGATTTTCTTTGCAAAGGTCAACATTGATAATGTTCGAGTCATACCTCCGTGTACCAGGAAAGAAGTAGCATATTTCTTGAAAAACACAGCTATCGAAGCTCCATTGAGAAACTGTAAAGATGGAGAAGGGATTTGCAAATTATATATCTGATAATGGACATCTACTCTGATTATTAAAAAATGAATAAAAATAAAAAACCTTACTAATAACCAAACAGAGTATCCAATTTTACATGTGAAGAAAATTATTGATGCGACATGTCACCCAAAGGATATGGATTCCTTATAAGCACATGACAAATTTCTCAACATTTAGACAGAAAGAAATACAAATTAAAATCATGAGACATGCTTACATATCTATTAGAATGGCTAAAATTATGAAGGCTAATTGTACTTCGTCTGAGCTAGATTGAGAAGCAACAAAAAATCTAAACTGTTGTTGATATATATCATGATACCACCACTTTGGAAAATAGTTTGAAAAGTTTTTTAAATGCAAAATATGTTGCAGTTACACAAATAGCCATTTTACTTCTAGGCATTTAACCAAGAGAAACAAACCCTATGTTCATACAAGGACTTGTATATGAATTTCATAGCAGCTTTATTTTTAAGAATTGAAAACAGTGGAAATGTTCATCAATGTCCATCAATAGAGCAAAGACAAATTATGATCTATTCATTAAACAGATTACTATTCTCAAAGTAATGATGCTGAGAAAAGAAAAGCCAGCCAATGAATAGTATATACTGTGTGATTCCATGACTATAAAAAAATCTAGAAAATACAAATTTATATATAGTCACAGTCATCAAATATATTGGTGTGATTTTAGTGCCTTCTTCTGTGCTCCCATAGCTTCCTACACCTGGATCTCCGAGCATTTGTTACACCATGTGAAAATATGAACTCTTTTTCTTTATTCTGTCTTACTAGAATAAGAATCCTTGAAATTTCATGGACATTTGAACTCTCAGTTATTAGCAGAAATTCTATCACACAGTAAATTTCCAAATATAAAAGCCAGAGTTTTACAATGACTTCTAAGCTTTTACATGATCTAGCCACTCATTTAACCTCTGTGACCTCTTTCCCTGCTACTCTTCAGCCACTCACAGTGGGCCCCTTGCTATTCCTCAGATATGCCAGGCACGATCCAACCTTATGGCCTTCAATATAGCCAATTCCTTTGTCTGGAGTGACCTTATTGCTGATAGTTCAGGGCAAATTCATCACCTTTCCATACCTTTGTTCAGTTGTCAGGTTCATTGTAATTACCCTGATCTTCCTATTAAAATTCTTAACTCCCTATCCCCTGCCTAGCAACCTTGATTTTTCTCACCCTGATCGAATTTTTCTTTTTCCCCATTGTACTCATCATTTTTGAATGCACTATGCAATTTTTATTAAGGTTTATAGCTTTTAATTGTCTCACCCATTAAAATAAAAGTTCTACAAAGCCAAGTATTTCATTTACCAGTGTAGTCTGACGTGATATCTGGCATATAATAGGTTCAGTAGACAATTGGTATATTTTAGAAAAAATTAATGTTGAGAGTATACTGAATTTCATAAGTCATTTCAATATTTATTTCCAAACAATAAACTATGTAAAACATACCTTAAATTTACTTTCAAAATATTATATAGCATATAATGGACAATATACATAAGCCTTAAAGAAACAATCATATAAATAACCATTTCATACCTACTTAAAAATTGCATAATACCACACTCCAAGATCCTCTCTGGATGCTCAAAAATAACCCTTCAAAGGAAATACATTTTTAAAAATAACAGATTTTTGGGCAAATAATTTAATAAAATAAAAGTTTCATTCATCTATGTAGATCATAAAAATGTTTTTAATAAGCATGAAATTATAACTCTGAAGAGTGCTAAAATGAAACCACCTGCTAAGGGTGAGAGAACAAAAATAAACATCATTTTTCCAAATAAGAGGAATTTATTACCTTTGAATCAAAGCATGTGGATTTTTCAAACTGGCAATAAAGGAATATGGACACAGAATCCATAGAATGTCATATTTTAGATATCTAAAAGACTTCAAAGTGAAGAGTATACATTTTTTAAATGCTACATAATGCTACATAATGACAAGATGACAGGTTGTGACAAATAGCATTTTATAAGCTCTACTCATAGTGGAACGGAAGGTGTCATTTCCCTATAATTTTATATATGTCATTAATTTACTGTATCTGGATACAACATATTACCAAACAGATGTTCATCAAAGACTAAATCATTTTTAATGGAACATAATAATTTGAACCTACACAAATTATTCATTTTTTCGATCTAACATTTACAGTCTAGCTAAACATTTTATCAGTTGTCGACAAATTTAAAAAAAATAAGATAAAAAGTCGTGTTTGGAAAAGTAGCTTTTCTTTGAAATTTGAATTTAAATAAAAATATTTGCTGATATTTTCAAAACTTTAAATGTAATTTTATATCTATCTGACCTATCAGATGATATAAAATTTTTGGAGAAAATATGACATATTTTTTGAACTTGGTTGAAGGTATTAATAAAGAGCAACTGTTTGTATTATATGTATTGTGGTATCTTAGTTAATAAACATGAATAACTGGTATAAAATATGTTTTTTAAAAAATTTTATTTATTTCCTTGACAGAGATCACAGGAAGGCAGAGAGGCAGGCAGAGAGTGAGGAATGGAAGCAGGCTCCCTGCTGAGAAGAGAGCCCACTGTTGGACTCAATCCCAGGAATCTGGAATCATAACCTGAGCCGAAGGCAGAAATTTATCCCACTGAGCCACCCAGGCGCTCTAAAAATATGTTCTTTTTTTATATAGAATTATAGTTCTTGCCAAAATATGGAACTAGCTGGAACTGAATGCATCCTTCAAAGTCAGCTCTGGAGAAATTATGCAAGTGTAATATAGAACTATTTCAGATATGAACCAAAAACAAAGAAATGATGATAAATTCCTTAAAAGACTCAAAGTTGCTCTTGACTGGTATGTTTCAAGCTCTATTCCTGGTTTGAGGACAGTTTTTAACAGGCCTGTCACTGTAGAAATCAGCTGGATGTTTAGAGGCTATCAGAACTGTACAAAAACCTTGAAGGGGTAAAGACTTGAAAATTCTTTAGAGAGATTAGCTCCCTAAGGCATTATTCATCCACACATTTTCCTCCAAACAATTAAGGCTGATGGATGAGGGGCACCTGAGGGGCTCTCTCATCACGTGGGTGGTGGGTTAAGCCTCTGCCTTCATCTCAAGTCATGGTCTCTGGGTCCTGGGATCCAGCCCCACATCAGGCTCTGCTCAAAAGGAAGCCTTCTTCCCTCCCTGCTTGCCTGCCTCTCTGCTTACTTGTAATCTCTCTCTCTGTGTCCAATAAATAAATAAAATCTTAAAAAAAGGCTGATGGATGATAAATTATGAAAACTGCTCCCTCCAAATGATGCTTCTTCATAAGGATTTAAGAATTTAAAATATAAAATTGTAAGAATTTAAAATTGAAACTTGATCATAGGATATATGTTACAGGATAACATCAATTGAAGGCAGTTATTATTAGATCTGAAGTTTGAGATCTGAATTCTTGGACTCATTAGTAAATTTATTTTTAAATTCTCCCATGGAGTGGTGATTGGTCTTCAGTCTTTCATTGATGTACATCATTGGGTCAAATGAGATGTGTGTGCCCAGAACTATATATAATCTCCTTTGTATTTCACTGGAGATGGCATTTCTGAGTTTTGTTCAATTGAATTTGGACAGATGTTTTAATAGTCACTTCTAGAGTTGGCCCTGGAGAATATCTTCCTTTTTTTTTTCTCTTCCGGATTCTCTGAAAAACCCTGACTAATTCACATTATCACAGTGATATCACAATTCAAGTTTCTCCAAACACTATAGCTGCAAAATAGAAGGAAGCTACTCAGAATGTAATGCTATTGTGAATGATTGAGAAAGAAAACATTATTATAATTAAGCTACCAGGTTTCAATGTATTTTATTGTTGCTTAGAAAATCTTAGCATACCCAGACTTTACAGAGATTTGATGATCCTAAGAGGAGCTGAACTCATGGACCAAAATATCTATGCACATAAAAAGTACAATTACTTACCTAAAAAAGATGATGTGGTTAACTTTATATGGCAATCGAAGTGTTATTGGAACAGGAATTTTAAAAATACCTTAGGGGCGCCTAGGTGGCTCAGTGGATTAAGCCACTGCCTTCAGCTCAGGTCATGATCTCGGGGTCCTGGGATCAAATCCTGCATCAGGCTCTTTGCTCAGCAGGGAGTCTGCTTCTCTCTCTCTCTCTCTCTCTCTCTCTCTCTGCCTGCCCTCCATTTACTTGTGATCTCTCTCTGTCAGATAAATAAATAAATAAAATCTTAAAAACAAAAGAATGACTGTACTTTTAAAAAATAGCTTAAAAGGGGCACCAGGGTGGCTCAGTGGGTTAAGCCGCTGCCTTCGGTTCAAGTCATGATCTCAGGGTCCTGGGATCAAGGCCCACATAAGGCTTTCTGCTCAGCAGGTAGCCTGCTTCCCTTCCTCTCTCTCTTCCCGCCTCTCTGCCTACTTGTGATTTCCCACTTACAAATATATAAATAAAATATTTTAAAAAATAGCTTAAATGTATATGATAAAATAATGATATACATATACAAAGAAAAGAAAGATACTATACTGTGAGTATAAATTAAGTGAAAATTGTTGAAATAAAGAATACAACAAATGGAGACTAAGATGAATATAGCTGTAAAAGGAATAAGTGAGTTGGGAAAAACAAACAAACAAACAAATTAATGACTTCTGCCCAAATGCAGCAGAAGAGAAAAAAATAAAGAAAATATTTAAATAAGTATTGAGATAAATTTTGGAGAATTAAAGAAAGATAAAAGATACCAGACTTAAAATGATGCCAAACATGAGAAATCAGAAACAAAACAAAACAAAAACCACACACACAAAAATCCACTCATATAGGGCGCCTGAGTTGCTCAGTGGGTTAAGCCGCTGCCTTCGGCTCAGGTCATGATCTCAGGGTCCTGGGATCCAGTCCCACATGGGGCTCTCTGCTCGGCGGGGAGCCTGCTTCCTCCTCTCTCTCTCTCTGCCTGCCTCTCCAACTACTTGTGATTTCTTTCTGTCAAATAAATAAACAAAATCTTAAAAAAAAAACACTCATATATATTATGGTGAGTTTTAAGAAGGTCAAAAACAGAGAAGAGCATAAATGATGCCCAAGAGAAAAACAGATCACCTAAAATGTACAAGAATAATACTGACAGCAGAATTCTCAATAGTAATAGCATATAAAGGAGACAGCTGGGTGTTTATATAGATGGAAAAGATATTTGAAACTACATATTATACATCAAGCCAAATTATTGATTAAATTTGAGAGCACAGTAAAAATACAATGAAGCGTGTTAGGTCTTAGAACATTTATCACACACAGACACACATTTTAGAAAACTTCCTTGGAGGACAGCTCAATTTAGATAGAGAAAACAGAATTATGTACTCAAAGGCACATTTTGAAGGAAGGATTGAATATAGTCTGCACTGCGAATATTCTTTAATCGTATGTTCTGAATTTCCTAAATTTAAGAAGTATTTGTTCAAATATTTATATAAACCCTAGGAGACTTTTTCTTGGATTCTGGAAAATCAGTCCATTTGGATACAAATCTTTTTGTCACTGATGGAAATTTTGATAGCCCTTAACTGTGAAATGTCTAATGTATTGTTACAGCAATTGTGATTTGCCAATACATGGCTGATCTGTGTGTGTTGTGTGTGTTTATTTTTATTTTTGATGGTTTTACTCTTCTGTGTGATTTTTAAGTAGACATAATTTTAATAAATTATGATTTGTTGAAATTTGTCTGAGGTTATATAATAAAATGAAATTTGTTTGAACTGAAGAAGTGCGTCTCCATTTTTTTTTTTTAAGAGTAGACTGGTCTTTAAAAATTGTCCAAAGAAGTACATTATATTCATTATTAAATTTGATAATATACAATAAAGTATTTATGGTCATATGGAACCATATCAAATTCTACTCTTAATTCATATTAATAATTACCATAAGAGGAAAAAGGGATATTTTTCAAAATGAAAATTAGTTTATTTTTCAAAATATGATATAGTGTTATTCACTGAACAGAGGGAACAAATGTCAAAGTTTAACACAGTTTACAGGATGTTTTAACATAAATTGAAATTTAAATCTGACCAAATTTCACAGTTTTAATTAAAATGATAGCACTTTAAATCCTTGAAAAGTGGTAAGTGACATAAAACATTGCTTAGAAAAACAAATTTAACACTACACTAGTCTGAGATGGTTAAGTTATGGTACAACTTGCCATTGTGTATCATCAAATGCTATATTTTTTTCTTTTGGTCTTGTCATTATATTTTATTTTAGCCATTATGATAAGTGTGTAGTGATATCTCAGTGTCATTTTAATTGCATTTCCTTGATGTCTAATTATGTCAGATTATATTATTTTGATGTTTAATGTTCTGAGCTTTCTCAGTTCAAGACCATGAAGCCACTTAGGAAAAATACAGTTGCAGATGCACTCATAGACCAACTCTTATTTAGAAATAAGAACAAACATTACTACCCACTCCAACAAAAAATAGATTTGTTATGCAGTAGGGATTTTATAAATTACCTGACACAACTTATATAGTAAGATGAAATGGGACAGGTGGCTTCTTGCAGCTATATACAACATCATTTTAATTTCAATTTTCAGTATAATTTTTCCAAGGTATACACAGAATGTATATTTAATGTAAATTGTGAACATTTATACTCTGTATATGGAAATTAATCAATTTTAAGTTTATAACAATCAAAATTAACGGAAGTTTATTTTAAATTAGTTAGCTTTCTCTGCATTGCAAGACAGAATAATCAAGAATTGGTAAGAAAAAAATAATCTCTGTAAAATTACCGGGGTGCATTATAAAGTGTTCGGTAACCGATCAAACTCACAATTTGGATTGAATGGCAAGTGACTTTTAAAATCTGGAACAAATTGTCAATTTTTTTTTCTTCATTGTGTCTTAAATGTGTAACAACAATGAGGTATTTCAAAGAGGTGAACCACAGATAAATTTCTCTAAGGGTGGGGTGAGGGTTACTCAAAAAGGAACTTGACAAGGCTTTTAAAGATATCGACAATCATTATAACATAACGTGACTGATTGTTACCCTGCTCTGAACTGGGCAAACACTTGTTGGCTTCCAAGAAAGACCAACATAGTTGAGATGGTTCTAGCGGCCTTCTAGCAAAGGGTCTCATGAGGCAGGGATTCTAGCCACTGGCTGTGCAAGGCATGAGGCCTGTTAGTGATTCTATTTTTTCTTCTGCAGAATGGGTCTTTCTACATTCTAGGTCCTTTCTACCCCAATAAATAATGCGGCGATTCTTTCAGTGAGTTGTAATTTTGATTTAAACAGCCAACTGTCTCTTAAAAAGGAATTTTGTTTAAATTTCTTTAAAAAAAAAGTTCTTTCAAAAAAATCTTTTTTTTATTTTTTATTTTTTAATCCCATATGTTTACTCTGATCCTGGAACTTTGTCATTTTTACCTTCTCTGCTGATTAAAATATTCTTCATCATCAGCACCTACTGCTCTCCTCTCCTGGTGGGTCTCCAGAAGGGTTCTTCTCTAGCTCTTCTAGCAGGAGATGGGCAAGTCCCCTCTACCCCTGTTACCGGACCAACCTTACCTATCCTGCAGGGTCAGGTCGGCCTGGCCTTTTATCTGTTGTTCTCTTCTGAGTGGTTAGATTTCATAGATACCGTGCTTTGCTTTTGTCAGGATTTACCCTGGACTATCAAAACCTTTTTCTTGTGCCAGTGAAGCCTAAGAAACAGTCTTGATGAGAGAACCAGGAACTCAAACACATCATATTTATCCTGAAAGTTCCGTCTAAAATGAAAAATACATTTCTGAGGAGCCTCAAGATCTCTGAGAAGGGAAGTTTCACCAACTCTGTCATGTAGGGGCATCAATTCCGATTCTGTGTCAATTTTCCTACTTTCCCAGCTAGTAATTCTCTACCTCAGAAAGCCCACTCTCAACTGTTTCCTCTCTCAAATGCAGTTGCTCTTAGAGTCTGCACATGGCACTTGGGGCCTGCTGGTCGTTGGCTACTGCCCTCTGTACCTTGGGCCTAACAGCTGCGAGGCATCAAGATGAGAATGTCTCTTGTTCTAAGACTTAATATAGTTTGGGGCACATGGGATGCAATAATCACTTTTTTTGTTGATCCAAGAGTTCGAACTTTCTTAATTATTCTAGTACCACAGTTTACTTGTTCTAAGATTTGTCCTCCCCCCCCATTCTAATATCTCTTAAGGTGGCACTCACCTTGCACTTGATGACATATCCTAGTTTAACTGACAGCATTTCTCTTTCTTAGTCGAACATAAACTATAGTGCATCTTACCCTTGATGAAAGCTAGGATGCAATTAAATACTCTACTATGGTTACGATTCTAATATTTGAATTCCTCTGGTAGCTCCCTGTGCCCCCACAGTGTAGTACCTCACCTCCTCGGCATAGTATACAAACCATCTCACCCCCAGTGTTAACCCCGGGGTTCAGCCTCCATCCCCAGGTGATGCTGCCAGATCAGCTGTCAGTAGTCATGAACTTGCTGTAGATTCCCGAATGCACTGTGCTGCCTCCTGGCAATTTGAAACTTAACACACTCATCCTCATTCTTCGCTTTGCTCTTGTCTATCACCTCCCCTGAAAATCTGTTCCTAAGTGGCTTTTCCCAGCTCCAACCTACCCTTGACAGTCTTTTATCTCCCTGTGGTAAAACCTGTCACACTGCACCATGGACATGCCCGTTGTCCAGCTGAGAAGAGTAAAGGGACAGTGAGGGCCCCCCAGCATTTGCAGCTCTAGTGCAGAGCCCCATGCCTGGCTTGCAGGAAATGCCAGATCATGAAGACAAACGGAGATCATCCTCTGGCTAAAACCAGCTCTTCTTTGCCTACCGCAGGATCTGGATCAATAAAGTGCAGCCAGTTATTATTGTTGTTTTTCTAGGGATTTTTTCCCCATATAATTCCCAGGTCTTTACTCTTTTTATAGCACTTTAATTCAGGCTTCAACCACTTCCTAGTCAGATCAGGTGAAATCATTTTCCTTCCCATACCCTCGAATATTTCACACCTAGTAATTCTTTTTTTAAAGATCCTATTTATCCATTTGACAGACAGATCACAAGTAGGTGAGAGGCAGGCAGAGAGAGGGCGGGGGAGCAGGCTCCCCGCTGAGCAGAGAGCCCAATGTGGGGTACCATCCCAGGACCCTGAAATCATGACCTGAGCCGAAGGCAGAGGCCTAAACCACTGAGCCACCCAGGAGCCCCCATATCTGGTCATTTTTAATCAACGTGGATTTGCTGCATCAAATAGTTCCTTCTTCAAATATAAATATATAAATATATTGATCAAGTCACTCACATGTCTTAGGAGAATGTCATACCTTTAGTAGCAATTTTGAAATCTTGGCCATTGGTTTTGATTATTGTTTTGGTTTGATTTGGTTCGGTTTTTGTAATTTTAAAAATCCCTCCAGCCCTTGGCTCTGTCTGACCTGAGTGCTTTCAGCTGTTTCTGCAACAAAACTGTCCCGGCAGCGAAAACTCTCATTGTTTACAGTGGCGCCCCCTTTGAACACTTTGTTAATAAAAAGCTTTTTTTTTTTTTTTTTTTTTTTTTGGCTATAGTAAATGTGGAACAACAATGAGGTATTTCAAAGAGGTGAACCACAGATAAATTTCTCTAAGGGTGGGGTGAGGGTTACTCAAAAAGGAACTTGACAAGGCTTTTAAAGGTATCTATAATCATTATAACTTAACGTGACTTATTGTTACCGTGCTCTTAACTGGGCAAACACTTGTGGCTTCCAAGATAGACTAATATAGTTGAGATGGTTCTAGCGGCCTTCTAGCACAGGGTCTCATGAGGCAGGGATTCTAGCCACTGGCTGTGCAAGGCATGAGGCCTGTTAGTGATTCTATTTTTTCCTCTGCAGAATGGGCCTTTCCACATTCCAGGTCCTTCTACCCCAATAAATAATGCGGTGATTCTCTTAGTGAGTTGTACTTTTGGTTTAAACTGCCAACTGTCTCTTAAAAGGACTTTTGTTTAAAGTCCTTTAAAAAAATTTTTTTTTATCTTTTATTTTTAATCCCATATGTTTACTCTGATTGTGGAACTTTTTTCATTTTTACCTTCTCTGCTGATTAAAATATTCTCTCCAAAATGTCAGTTATTTGCAGGTACTTGCACTGTAGACATTCTTCATATATTTTTTAAAAAATCCATTCACGATTCTTAGTGAAAATCCCGGGAATCTGAAAGACTACCATTTGCTCTCATCGAACAGTTACTGTCTCCACTAAGTGACAGGGTTTCAGAGAACGTGAGCTCACAAGAGATGTAACCTTTTTTCCACTTTCTGCTACCATGTCCATTTCTATGTTACTCAGAGGAGCCTTCTTTGTAGAAACATATTATCCAATCTTTTATAAAGCTGAATTTAAATTCTGTCCCTTCATTCCCCACAACGCATAAAAAGCCAAGCAAATTTTGTTCCATTTTTTAAGAGCCCATAGATGGCATTTTTTTAGTGTTGCGTTTTTGAGTTTTCATCACTCTTTATGTTACTTCTACTTCACAGATAAACAATTGCTAATGACAATGTAAACTTCCTACAAATGTGCAATCAAAATCCCTAGGTACACATTACTGAAGTTCTTCGTTCCCTTTAAACATTATTTCTCTCTTGATATGCATTCTTGTTTTGTATTATATTGCATTATAAAGTTTTTTTTTAACAGACTGCATTTTTTAGAGTAGTTTGGGGTCAAAGTAAAATTCCCTTTCCCCACATACACACAGCCTTCCCCATTATCAACATCCTGTACCACGGTGATAATTTTTCATGCTCACTGACCCTACACTGACACATCATTATCACCCCAAAGTCCACAGTTTACATTAGAGTTCACTCTTGGTGGGGCACCAGGGTGGCTCAGTGGGTTAAGGCTTCTGCCTTCAGCTCAGGTCATAATCTCACGGTCCTGGGATCGAGCCCCAGACCAGACTCTCTGCTTGGCAGGGAGCCTGCTTTCCTCCAACCCCTGCTTTCCCCGCCTGCCTCTCTGCCTGCTTTGATGCCTGTCAAGTAAATAAATAAAATCTTTAAAAAACCTTTTCTCATAGAGTTCACTCTTGGTATAGTATCTTATACATTTTGACAACTGTGTAGCGATATGTATCTAAAATATCTTACATATCATACAGAACATTTTCACTGGCCTAAAAATCCTCTGTGCTCTGCCTGTTCATCCTCCTCCTCTCCTAACTGCTACAAACCGCTGACCTTTATACCATTTGCATAGTTTTGCCTTTTCTAGAAGGTCATATAGCTGGAAACATGCAACATGAAGCTTTTTCAAATTGACTTCTTTCACTTATTATGACGGATTTTAAGTTTGTTCCATGTCTTTTCATTGCTTGATAGCCATTTCTCTTTATCGCTGAATCATATCCCATTGTTTCAATGGACCACAGTTTATCTATCCATTCTCCTCCTGAAGGACATCTTGGTTACTTCCAACTCTTGGCACTTATGGGTAAAGCTGTTACAAACACAGGTTTATATGCAGGATTCTGTGTACACAAAGTTTTCGCTCTTTGGGGTGAGTACCAAGGAGCACGATTGCTGGATCATATGGTAAGAATATGTTTAGTTTTGTAAGAAACTGCCCAACTGTCTTCCAAAGGGTAGCACCATTTTGGTGTTCTCACCAGAATGAATGAGAGTTTCTCTTGTTCCTCATCGTCAAAAGCATTTTATGTTGTCAGTATTTTGGATTTTAGCCATTCTAATAGATGTGTAGTGATATATCATTGTTTTATTTATTTATTTATTTTTTAAAAAGATTTTATTTATTTGACAGAGAGAGATCACAAGAAGACAGAGAGGCAGTCAGAGAGAGAGAGAGAGGGAAAGGGAAGCAGGCTCCTGCTGAGCAGTGAGCCCAACGTGTAACACGATCCCAGGACCTGAGATCATGACCTGATCCAAAGGCAGTGGCTTAACCCACTGAGCCATCCAGGCGCCCCTCATTGTTCTTTTAATTTACAATTCCTTAATTAGACATGCTGTGGATCATCACAGCATCTTTTCATATCATTATTGCCATCTCAAAATCTTCTTCAGTGTGGTGTCTGTTCCAGTCCTTGCCAATTTTTCAATCAGGTCATTCATTTTCTTGTGTTTGAGTTAATAAATAAATACATAATAATAATAATAAATAAATAATAAATAAATGGATGAATTTATTATATACTATATATATGTTATATATAGTATATTATATATATTATTATATATTAAATAATACTTTATTAAAAATAAATTTACTAATGAGGCCAAGAATTCAGAATCACAAATACTTCAGAACTAATAATAACTGCCATCACTTGATGTTATTCTATAAGATAAATCCTACAATCAAGTTTCAATTTTAAATTCTTACAATTTTAAATTCTTAAATCCTTATGAAGAAGCATCATTTGGAGGGAGCCGTTTTCATAACTTAGCATCCATCAGCCTTTTTTATAAGATTTTATTTATTTATTGGACACATAGAGAGAGAGAGAGATTGAGAGAGAGATCACAAGTAAGCAGAGAGACAGGCAAGCAGGGAGGGAAGCAGTCTTCCTTTTGAGCAGAGCCTGATGTGGGGCTGGATCCCAGGACCCAGAGACCATGACTTGAGATGAAGGCAGAGGCTTAACCCACCACCCACGTGATGAGAGAGCCCCTCAGGTGCCCCTCATCCATCAGCCTTAATTGTTTGGAGGAAAATGTGTGGATGAATAATGCCTTAGGGAGCTAATCTCTCTAAAGAATTTTCAAGTCTTTACCCCTTCAAGGTTTTTGTACAGTTCTGATAGCCTCTAAACATCCAGCTGATTTCTACAGTGACAGGCCTGTTAAAAACTGTCCTCAAACCAGGAATAGAGCTTGAAACATACCAGTCAAGAGCAACTTTGAGTCTTTTAAGGAATTTATCATCATTTCTTTGTTTTTGGTTCATATCTGAAATAGTTCTATATTACACTTGCATAATTTCTCCAGAGCTGACCTTGAAGGAGGCATTCAGTTCCAGCTAGTTCCATATTTTTGCAAGAACTATGATTCTATATTAAAAGAAAACATATTTTAGGGCTCCTGGGTGGCTCAGTGGGTTAAGCCGCTGCCTTCGCTCAGGTCATGATCTCGGGGTCCTGGGATCGAGTCCCACATCGGGCTCTCTGCTCAGAGGGAGCCTGATTCCCTCTCTCTCTCTCTGCCTGCCTCTCTGTCTACTTGTGATTTCTCTCTGTCAGATGGATAAATAAAATCTTTAAAAAAAGGAAAAAAAAAACATATTTTAGAGCGCCTGGGTGGCTCAGTGGGTTAAAATCTCTGCCTTCGGCTCAGGTCATGATTCCAGGTTCCTGGGATTGAGTCCCACAGTGGGCTCTCTTCTCAGCACGGAGCCTGCTTCCATTCCTCTCTCTCTGCCTGCCTCTTTGCCTTCCTGTGATCTCTGTCAAGGAAATAAATAAAATTTTTTTAAAAACTTATTTTATACCAGTTATTCATGTTTATTAACTAAGATATCACAATACAAAAAATACAAACATTTGCTCTTTATTAATACCTTCAACCAAGATCAAAAAACTATGTCATATTTTCTCCAAAAATTTTATATCATCTGATAGGTCAGATATATATAAAATTACATTTAAAGTTTTGAAAATATCAGCAAATATTTTCATTTAAATGCAAATTTCAAAGAAAAGCTACTTCTCCAAACACAACTTTTTATCCTATTTTTTTTTAATTTTGTCGACAACTGATAAAATGTTTAGCGAGAGTATAAATGTTAGATCGAAAAAAAATGATTAATAGATGTAGGTTCAAATTATTATGTTCCATTAAAAATGATTTAGTCTTTGATATACATCTGTTTGGTATTGTTGTATCAAGATATAGTATATTAATGACATATATAAAATTATAGGGAATGACACCTTCCTTTCCATTATGTGTAGAGCTTTTAAAATGCTATTTGTCACAACCTGTCATCTTGTCATTATGTAGCATTATGTAGCATTTCAAAAATATATACTCTTTAATATGAAGTCTTTTAGAAAACTAAAATATGACTTTCTATGGATTGTGTTTCCATATTCCTTTATTGCCAGTTTGAATAAATCCACATGCTTTGATTCAAAGGTAATAAATTCCTCTTATTTGGAAAAATGATGTTTATTTTTGTTCTCTCACACTTAGCAGGTGGTTTCATTTTAGCACACTTCAGAGTTATCATTTCATGCTTATTAAAAACATTTTTATGATCTACATAGATGAATGAAACTTTTATTAAATTATTTGCCAAAAAATCTGTTATTTTTAAAAACGTAATTCCTTTGAAGGGTTATTTTAGAGCATTCAGAGAGGATCTAGGAGTGTGGTATTATGCAATTTTTAAGTAGGTTTGAAATGGTTATTTATATGATTGTTTCTTTAAGGCTTTTGTCTTATTTTGCTGTTTTTTGTCTCATTTTATCTTATTTTGTCCATTATATGCTATAATATATTTTGAAAGTAAATTTAAGGTACGTTTCACATAGTTTATTTTTGGAAAAAATATTGAAATGACTTCTGAAATTCAGTATACTCTCAACATTAATTTTTTCTGAAATATACCAATTGTCTCCTGAACTTATTATATGGCAGATATTACTTCAGACTACACTGGTAAATGAAATACTTGGCTTTGTAGAACTTTTATTTTAATGGGTGAGACAATTAAAAGCTATAAACCTTAATATAAATTGCATAGTGTATTCAAAAATGATGAGTACAATGGGGGAAAAGGAAAATTCGATCAGGGTGAGAAAAATCAAGGTTGCTAGGCAGGGGATGGGGAGTTAAAAATTTTAATAGGAAGATCAGGGTAGTTAAATGAACCTGACAATTGAACAAAGGTAGGGAAAGGTGATGAATTTGCCCTGAACTATCAGCAATAAGGTCACTCTAGACAAAGGAATTGGTATCTTGAAGGCCATAAGGTTGGATCGTGCCTGGCATATCTGAGGAATAGCAAGGAGGCCACTGTGAGGGACTGAACAGTAGCAAGGAAAGAGGTCACAGAGGTTAAATGAGTGGCTAGATCATGTAAAAGCTTAGAAGTCATTGTAAAACTCTGGCCTTTATATTTGGAAATTTACTGTGTGATAGAATTTCTGCTTATAACTGAGAGATCAAATGTCCATAAAATTTCAAGGATTCTTATTCTAGTAAGACAGAATAAAGAAAAAGAGTTCATATTTTCACATGGTGTAACAAATGCTCGGAGATCCAAGTGTAGGAAGCTATGGGAGCACAGAAGAAGGCACTAAAATCACACCAATATATTTGATGACTGTGACTATATATAAATTTGTATTTTCTAGATTCTTTTATAGTCATGGAATCACACAGTATATACTATTTATTGCCTAGCTTTTATTTTCTCAGCACCATTACTTTGAGAATCTCCAATTGTAAATAGTTCATTTTGATGTTGAATAGTAATCTCTCTTTAATGAATAGATCATAATTTGTCTTTGCTCTATTGATGGACATTGATGAACATTTCACTGTTTCCAATTCTTAAAAATAAAGCTCTTAATCTCACAAAACAAACTGAGGGTTGCCGGGGGGAGGGGTTGGGGAGAAGGGGGTGGGATTATGGACATTGGGGAGGGTATGTGATTTGGTGAGTGCTGTGAAGTGTGTAAACCTGGTGATTCACAGACCTGGGGATAAAAATATATGTTTATAAAAAATATATGTTTATAAAAAATAAAAAATTAAAAAAAAAAATAAAAAAAATAAAGCTGCTATGAAATTCATATACAAGTTCTTGTACGAACATAGGGTTTGTTTCTCTTGGTTAAATGCCTAGTAGTAAAATGGCTATTCGTGTAACTGCAACATATTTTGCATTTAAAAAATTTTTCAAACTATTTTCCAAAGTGGTGGTATCATGATATATGCCAACAACAGTTTAGACTTTTTGTCACTTCTCAATCTAGCTCAGACGAATTACAATTAGCCTTTTAATTTTAGCCATTCTAATAGATATGTAAGCATGTCTCATTATGATTTTAATTTGTATTTCTTTAATGTCTAAATGTTGAGAAATTTGTCATATGCTTATAAGCCATCTATATCCTTTTGGTGACATGTCTCTTCAATAATTTTCTTCACATGTAAAATTGGATACTCTGGTTAAGTAAGGTATTTTATTTTTATTCATTTTTTAATAATCAGAGTTGATGTCCATTATCAGATATATAATTTGCAAATCCCTTCTCCATCTTTATGGTTTCCCAATGGAGCTTTGATAGCTGCGTCTTTCAAGAAATATGCTACTTCTTTCCTGGTACACGGAGGTATGACTAGAACATTATCAATGTTGACCTTTGCAAAGAAAATCATGGCTTAAGATATATGTAGTCTGCGGTTGTTGGGAGTGTTCTGTAATATAAAGCATATCTAGTTAGTTGATAATTTTGTTCAAGTCTTACATATCTTACCAATTTGATGACCATTTGTCTATAGAATCTTAAAATAAAGGTGTTGAAATGTTTTTCCATTTCTCTTCTAAGGTGTTTTGTTCTCCAAGAAATTAAATGCATGATTATCACACAATTATAAAATACTTGTGTCAAGAATTTTTATTCAACAATTAATAAGAGAAGCAGATATTAAAACTAGTTCACATGGTTATTTGGGATATAAGCAGAGTTGTGCAGCAGAAGTGCTCTGGGCCCATAATTTGGGATATAGAATTTATGTTTTCTAATGAAAACGCACTAACTTGCATTATTGTTAACAAGAATCTTGTGCATTACCATCAGTTTTCTACATTATAACCTCTTGCTCTAGAGTTTGTAAATAACTTTGTCAATAGCAAGCTAATAAACGGGGTGACTCCAATGGATTGAGATAATCTCCAGAGTTTCTGCTACATAAAGCCCAGGACTCCATTGAAAGGACACCTAAGAATTTATTTTGCCCAAAAATTTGATCATTTTTTTCACTGTCATTACCTATTTTCCAAACCTAGTCCTTTTGCTTCACCTTTCAGTTTGCGGACAGCCCTGTATCTGACTGACTTGTTAATTCTGGAATGTCCTGCAGATTAATTTGCTTTCCAGAGGTGGTTCCTCTAATTGATGTCTAAGAACCCTAATTAGTTAAGAAAACTTGTTAAACATATTCATTGCTATTTATTATTATTATTATTATTGCTAATATCTCTATTATAAATAATTCACAAGGCCATCTTTCTGACAAAAGACAAAGAGTTGCCTACTGGTAGAAAAAGTACATTTGACTCTGTCAATGAAAGTGGTAAAGGGGTTTGATAAAATAAGGCAAATCACTGGAATTATGTGTTAAAACTTTAAATATTATAGACATATTTACTTAATTTCTAATACTGTTGTTGCTTATAATTAAATAAGATGTTTTCCATGAACCACGCATTACAGCAAATATATTGTTTATACAGATTAAATTTTCATCAAAAGGGATGCCTGGGTGGCTCAGTTGGTTAAGCAGCTGCCTTTGGCTCAGGACATGATCCCAGCGTCCTGGGATCGAGTCCCGCATCGGGCTCCTTGCTCGGCCAGGAGCCTGCTTCTCCCTCTGCCTCTGCCTGCCATTCTTTCTGCCTGTGCTTACTCTCTCGCCCACTCTCTCTGATAAAGAAATAAAATCTTAAAAAAATAAATAAATTTTCATCCAAAAATTTAAGTGTATTTTATTGTAGGATCATGATCAGCATTTTGCCAATGAGAAAAGTGAAATTTAGAAAAGTATGTCTCTTCAAATCCCTCATACAATATCTGGCCTAGATAGAAGGATATACCATCACAATTGAGGAAGATAATTGAGATTACTTAAAATGATAAACTTTACTGTATAGGGTTTTTTAAAAGTTTGCCACAGATTCAGATTCTTTTAAAATATATATCTATTTTGTGCAAAGAGAATGCACTGAGAAGTAAAAAGAAAATGAAATATCAGTGCTACCAAATAATGGCTATAATATCATCACCTTATTTATGAACAATGAATCAGTGTGCAATATTTAAATAAATTTGAATAAATTCCTATTTATTTTATATATTTATAAATTTACATAAATTCCTATTTATTTATTATTAAAGAAATTCCTCTAACCAACAGTATGTTTTGAAGGTTGCTGGCAGGAAAGTGTTGTACTACATGGAAGTAATCAGAAAATATAATCTAAAATTCTGCTTTCAAGGGCGCCGGGGTGGCTCAGTGGGTTAAAATTCTGCTTTCAAGAAGCTATAACAGTAAGTACTGAGCATTAGCTATTTTATGCTATGGATGAATAACTGAAATCTACATTTGAAACTAATGGTACACTATATGTTATCTAATTGAATTTTAAAAAGTTAATTAAAAAAACACTATTTTATAAAACAATATTCCCAACAGGCTCTTTTGCTTTAAAATAGTCACTTTGTAATGAGAGTCATACTTTTGTCTAGCCAATTCTTACATCACTGTTTATCCCTTCCCTGCTTTATCCCTTCCCAGTATCAATAAAGGCTCACTTGGGTTACCTAGAAGCCATGAGAAAGCTTGTAATAGATCTGGCTGGTTTTCACCTGCAATTTGACCACCATGTGCACAGGGAAGTCTATTGATAAAGGCTTTATTGCAATACATTGCAAATACAAGGATGAATTTGAATTCTCTTTCTTGAGGTCTTGTTTCATGATAATAAATTTAGGGTGGCTTATTGGAATGGATGTTATTAACATATCTTCATAGTTCTAAGTACATGGAATTGTAAAATAGATGAATGAATGTGGCATTACTGACAACTGTCCTCATTTTGAAATCAAATTACAGTGTACTAAGATGAGGAAGCAAAGCAGATTTGGGATTATGAGTGAAATAATTTAAAAAAGTCTTAGGGGTATGATCAGACTATTGGGTAATTCAGTAGAAAAATGTCAACTGATTGAGATTCTGTGTTCCCTGATTTCAGAGAGAAGTTAAGATAAATAAGTAACACGAGGAGACTAGGAAGCCAAACATAAGAGATAATTTTGTGCCAGGGTGTGTATACATCTGTTTATCTTCTTGTTTTACCACTAAGGTTGCTCCTAGAGGAGAGTTTAAATATGTGTTGGAGCTAATCTCTGTGGATTACACAAGAAACCACATCCTACAGCTCTGCCTGAAAAACCCCTTATGATTTCAATGTAATTTGGTTTTTGCATTTTTAGAAATAACAAAATACTTTGCAAACTCATCTACTTTATTACCACCACAAGTGAGTCAGCTGACTCCACATTTTAATACAGTGACAGTCACAGAGGAATGGAGGAATGAATAGAGTTATCAATATATGGGCTTTTAAGAAGTATGACAGGGTAGCAGCTATTTCCAGGAACCAAAACATGGGTCAGCAGCTGTGCAGGAAAAGTGATGGAATAAATGACTCATTTCAGAGGAGTTCTATAACATATTCTATAATGTATCTTCAGCACCCAATTACCCGCTTTGATCTAAAGATAAGGATTTACAGTTAAGGTCCCATTTATGATTTGACTGGTAGGGTCTGAATCATGTTTACTATTGTTTTGACTATTACTTGAAACCTAGAGTTGTACTTGGGGTATGTGTTGTGTATTCTGTGAACATGTGCTATTTTTAGATTAGATAATTCCTGTCTCAAACCCCTGTTAATTTGTTTGTTTTTGTTTATTTGATAGTGGTTTCAGTAAATGGATATATCTGAGAAATTGCAAAGCCACTATTATAATAAGTTATTATTATATATAGCATGGAATTGCACATTCCTCCTTTGAATCCAACAGAGCTTCACGATATCCTTAACAATTTGGGAAAAACATGCTATTATTTTTCTTTATAAAATTTCTCCTGTCAGGCTGTGATGGTGGTCATCAGCAGTAACTCCTCTGAAGGCTTTGTCAAAAGAGTTGAAAAAACTGGAAAGGTGTGAATGAAGCTGTTTGCTGAATATAAAGAAAAGAGCATTGAAGTACAATTCACACTCTTACTTCTCCTTCTATGCTTTCAGATGTTTGACATTTGAAAATTTTGCTTCTAGAAGAGATGCCCTATATAATTCTTACTTTAAGGAGCAAGTTGCTTTTATAATTTTTTTTTATAATTCTACCATTCAATTATTTCCATTTAAATTAAATTCAATACCATTTAAAAAAATCCAATGTGCAACCAGTATTCAATTCTTGGGCTAAATAATTTTAGAAAGCTTTGTGTTATTGAACCTACGGGGTTTTTCTGTAGTTTTAACTCTTTCTTTCTGTGATTTTTCCCATTACTCACGTAAGTGACTGAATTTTAACAGACATTGAGGATAAAGAAGGACTGAATACAACAATCCTTGGCCTCATGAAGTTGAGAATCTGGCAAGGGAGTCAAAAAATTCAATCATTCAGAGACAATTTATTGAGTGCCTGGCCTAAGATGAGCACAACAAAACCCCAGCGCAGAGGAATCATTTTAATGGGAGAGATAGATAATAGGTAAGCCAACTTTAAAAAGAAAAAAATCGTACTGGTTTTTCTTTAATAGTGATGCATATTTGAACTAAATAAGCACATTTTAAAAAGAGCAGTGATTGAGAAGAGGTTTTGTAACTGAGTGGTCTGAAAGGGGCTTCTTTAAAAAGTCTGTGTTGAACAGATTTCTGAATAATATCAGCTAGAAAGCTGCGTAAAAATCTCAGGGATGCTTGATTTTTCCAGTCAAAAAACTGTAAAGGCTCCAAAGTCACAATACAGCTGTAAGTTTCTCTAATAAAGTAGCTTCTGACAAAGAATGAGAAGAAATAACTAACCCAGGTTTGAAAGAAAAGGGACAGACATTCTATGGAATTCATATTTAACTAGAGCTCTAAAGGACAAAAATACAATAGAGCAAAATTCTGGTGACGCTGATATACCTAATGAAAGTTCATAAACAAGGTGTGGGTAGCAAAGAGTGTGTGGGAATGTTGGTAAGAACAGTGGGGAAGAGTCATCCCTGAACATGTTCTTAAATGAAGCAATTCTTGTGTTGTTTTAAAGGGTAAATTGGAGTTAGCCTAAGTGATTAGAGAAGGATGCCTCGGCTTATGGAAGTTCAAAGCCATAAAGATGTGATAAACTACTGCAGAAATTTTCATGTATATTTGTTGTTGCTTCTAGTAATGGTGATCTAAAAACTCCTACTTAAGACAACTTAAAAATCCAGACAAAAATAGCTTTTAAAGTTAAAAATATCAGAATGATTATAAAAATAAGTGAGGGATTACTGGGTCAAAATACGAAACACAATGAGAGTCTAGAGATATATGCCTGAAGCCATTTTAGCTATGAGAGCATTTGAAACTGCTAAAACACTCTGAACTGTGTTTTTACTAGACACTTGATACTAGAGAAACAAAATTCAAAATCCAGCAGCAATCAAATTTGAAAACTTTGGTACAACCCAAATTTAAGTTGAGATCCCCAAAGCACAAGGAGAAGCAGAAATAAGACTATAGCCTACCTTGCCTTCTGTGTAAACTGAGAAAGTCAATCACTGAATTTGGAATATGATTGTCTTGTAGAGTCTCAGATCTAAGAGAAAATCCTGCCAAGGAGGACCATACCATTATTATAGCTCTTAATTATCCCTACTCAATAAGAGTTTCAAATATAATGCCTTGAACATAGCAAAATGTAACAGAGCACACAGAGTAAAACCATTAACAATATTTGATAGACAAAATGGGATTACGTATGATGTTAAAATGATCAATAAAGATTGTAAAATGGCTTGATTACTCTGCTCAAAGAAATGAGAGGGGAAGCAAATTGAACAAAAAACTGAAACTAAAAATGATATTGAGAAAGATTTTATAAATGAATTAAATGGATACTCTAGAACTTTAAAGATATGACAGCTAATTTAAGATACCACAGGGGTGCCTGGGTGGCTCACTTAATTAAACCTCCAATTCTTTTTCCTTTTTTTTTAACACCTTATTTTTATTTTCTTTCTTTCATTTTGGCTCAGGTCATGATGTCAGGGTTGTGAAATAGAGCCCAGTGTTGGGCTCTGTGCTGAGCCTGGAGCCTGCTTAAGATTCTTTTCCCTTCTTTTTCTATCCCTCCCTATGCTCTCACTTGCTCGCTCGCTCTCTTGCTTGCAAATAAATAGATAGATAGATAGATAGATAATAGACAAAACAAAATAAAAGCAGTTTATGAAAATAAATATAAAGATTTTGAAATGAAAACAAGTTCATAATAAAATAGAGAAGACCTACACAGCTAAAAGTTCATTCAGAAAATCTACTCTTCAAGAAATCAGTATGACACAATGTTAAGATATCAAAAGATTTGAGCATGTACTTTACAGAAAGGGTAATCCAAATGGCCACTCATATATAAAAACTGTTTATCTTTATTATGAATCTGGAATTCAATTAAATTAAATTAAAAATAAATGAAAACCTGGAATGACATACTATTACACACTTACCATATTGGGCAACAGTGAAAATGTCTTGCAAGAATGTGAAGGAATGACAGTGCACATAATAAAAACATATGAGGTAAGTTGGACAATATTTAGAAAACTTAAAAATTAAAAAAAAAATTTGGTCCATTCCTAGAAATACAACATGGAACTAAATGAATATTTTCACCAGGATATGCAAACAGATGATTATAGTTATTTCATTCATAATGGCAGATCAGTAGTGGTCTATTTGCACAATGTTACATTAAATAAGAGAGAATATTAACAAACTGGGAGGAGGGGCTAGGTTGTTATCATAAACAGATCTTCTATGGTGCTAATTATGTTCTATTTCTCAAAATCTTTAAGTTGAAAAAGTTTTCAAATTTATATCTAGATAGATAGATAGGTAGGTAGATGATAGATAGAGAGATATCCCAGAAGCTGCAATGCTAGGCTAAGCCCAGGCTTTAAAGGGCTTTTCTATGCTCTACTAAATACTTTAAACCATTCATTATATCATAGCTCAGTGTTCAAATCTCCATTTGTTTCCTCAGTTTCCTAATATTTATCTTAAGGTGACCTGATCCAGACTTTTGAACACCTTTGTCTAAATATTTCTATTTTAACAAAGTCCTTTTGAACACTCAGAGACTAAAACTTAGAAAAATACTCTGATTGTTATCTCACTAGAGTGGAAAATATATAGTTACCCATTAACTAATGATATCCATGACATTTTTAATTCTTGGGAGCTTTTGGTTAAATGAATTTTTTAAGCTTCCTTTAAATGAAGCTTTAAGCCATCACCACATGAATACAATTAAAGAACTAAATGAAAACAAGCCAAGTATTTACAGAGTAATAGAATGTGCAGTGGAAAGAGTACAATTCTGAAATCATAAAGCCTAAATTAGTGTGATGCATCCTTACTAGCCATGTAATCATAAACCAGTTATCTAAATGTGTTAGCCTCAGTGTTTTCACCCATGAAATGGTGATGATAATACTTATTATGCAGAATTGTTGTGTGGATGTGATGAAGCATGGAGCATGAGAGTCTCATATTCCATGCTAAAATGATAGCTATTTTTATACTTATAATAAATTCTAATAATAGTAATTAAATTGTTCAAAATGATAATATTCATTTATATTGAGGCATTGTATTGACTATTCATAGACACATTTACCAAAATAAATTTCATTTTACTTTAACCCCTCTGAGGATATATATTCCCTAATTCAATATGAATCTCATTATGAATAATAATTATCATAATAAATACGCTGATTTTTCTTCTTTTTAGGGAAGTATCCTTTACTGTTGAACATAAAGAAACTTAAGCAAGTCTGTCTTATTCAAAATTTGCATGCTGCTTTCTTATGAAACTAGATGATAGAGTTGTATGAAATAAATTCATGCAGTTAAGACATTTATGTTTGGAAAACTGGGTGGTCAGTTTAGTATTTCAAAAGAAGATTTTAAATTTAAACCTTAAAACTGAGCTCTTTCAGCCTTATTTATAGACCATCCTTCATGCTTCCTAAGTACTCCTTCATTGTAAACTAAGTAATAGTTTTTGTCCCAGTGTATAGAACTAAAATGGATTTTATATTCGATTATTTCAGAGTTAGATGCAGTTTCTACTTCCTTACTTCCTTTTTTGAAAAATAGATTAATTCTACAAAAAGTTTTTTCCAGCTTTATTGAAAAATAATCGACATATTATAATTTATAAATATAAGAAATGATTTCTTATAACATTGCAAACTTTTAACATTGTGTAAATTTTGTACAATTTGATAAATTGGCATACATCTGTATTGCAATATAATCTACATAAAAATGTTAATACATCTACTATCTCATATAGTTGCCACTGTTTTTTATGCATGTATGGTAAGGAATTTTAAGATCTACTCTCTTAGCAACTTTTATGTATATAGTACCGTAGAGATAAACTTCAGAGGTCTTGTGGGTTTTGTTCCAGACCGCCTCAATAAAGTGATTATCTCAATAAACTAAGTCAAATTATTATTATTATTTTTTTCTTGGTTTCTCAGTGCAAATAAAAAATTATGTTTCCCAGTGCATATAAAAAATAAACACTATACTGCACTGTTCAAAAGCATTATGCCTTTAAGAAAAAACAAGGTATATACCTTAAGTAAACTAGTTCTGAGTTTTCAGTGGGTCATAATTACTGATCACAGATCACCATAACAAATACAATAATAATGAAAAAACTTGAAATATTGCAAGAATTACCAACATGTGACAGAGAGACACAAAATGAACAAATGTCGTTAGAAAAATGGTGGCAGCAGACCTCTTTTATACAAGATTGATATAAACTTTCAACTTGTAAGAATGTGATATATGCAAAGTTTAATAAAGGGAAGCACAATAAAAATGTATGTATATATTATTAACTATGATCATCATACTGTACATAAGATCCCCAGAACTTTTTCATATTATAGTTGCAAGTTTGTACCCTTTGACCACCTTATTCCACCCCAGGTTCACCTCTTGTCAACTCAACTCTAAGTTTCCATTAGTTTGCTTTTTCTTCAGATTCTGTATGTAAGGGATATCATAATACATAAATTAAAATATATATAAAATCTTTGAAATATTTCACTTAGTATAAGACCTTCAAGATCCATCCATGCTGTTGTAAATGGCAGTATTTCTTAATTTTTCATGGTTCAGTAGTATTCCATAGTATATATTTACCATACTTATTTTATCCATTCACCCAATATGGATACTGAAGTTATTTCCATCTCTTGCTTAGAGTTAATAATTTTATAATGAACATAAGAGTGCAGATATGTCTTCGAATAGTGACTTCGTTTCCTTTAGATATATACCTAGAGGTGGGATTACTGAATCATATGGTGATTTTACTTTTAATAATATGAATAATCTCCATACTGTTTTCCATACAAATTTATATCCCTATCACAGTACATAAGTTCCCCATTTTCCCCAATATTTATCAAAATTTGTCAGTTTTAATTTTTTGGTTTTATATATTCTAATAGGTAGTAATATCTTGTTGTGTTTTTCAGAGGTAAACAACAACAACAACAACATAATGACTTTGCCCTGAGTTTTTACGTTGAGCACTTTTTAATGCTCCTGTTGGTCATTTATATAACTTTTTTGAAAAAAAAGTCTATTGATATCCTTTTGCTATTTTTTAAATTATATATTTTTTTCTATTTGTATCTGTTGGTTATTAACCTCTTTTCAGATATAAGATTTGTAAGTATTTTCTTCCATTCTGTGGATTGTGTTTTCATTCCCTTTTGGTTTTTTTTTGGCAATGCAGAAACTTTAGTTTGATGTAATACCATGTATTTATTTTTGCTTTTTTTGCTTGTGTTTTTGGCCTGGTATCCAAAAAACTATTGGCAAGACCAATGTCCAGGAGAATTTTTCCTATGTTTTCCTTTAGGAAATTTAGTTTCATGCATCACATTTAAGTCTTTAATCTATTTCAAGTTAAGATTTATGAGTGATATAAGGTTCCAGTTTCATGCTGGTTTATGTGACTATTCAGTTTTAAATATCATTTATTGAACAGACTATCTTTACCCATTATATATGTTGGCCCCTGTCAAATATTAGGTGACTGTATGAAAGGATTTATTTCTGGACTCTCAATTCTGTTCTACTTGTTTACTGGTCTGTTTTTATGCCAGTATACTTTATTGTTTTGAGCATGAGGGCTTTGTAGTATAGTTTCAAATCAAGAAGTGTAATTTCGCTTCTTCATTCTTTCTCAGAACTGCTTTAATTATTTGTTGTCTTTTATGGTCTCATATAAATTTTAGGATTCTTTACTTCTGTAAAAAAAAATATTGGATTTTTTAAAAAGATTTTTTATTTATTTATTTGACAGAGAGAGATGACAAGCAGGCAGAGAGGCAGGCAGAGAGAGAAGAGGTAGCAGCTTCGTGCTGAGCTGAGAGCCTGATGCAGGGCTCGATCCCAGGACCCTAGGATCATGACCTGAGCCGAAGGCAGCGGCTTAACCCACTGAGCCACCCAGGCGCCCCTAACATTGGATTTTTGATAGGAATTGAATTTACAGATGGTTTTCGGTAGTATGGACATTTTAACAATGTTAATTCTTACCATTCATAAATATGAGCTATCTTTCCATTTATGTCTCCTTCAAATTCTTTATCAATGTCATAGTTTATGGGGTACAGATCTTTCATCTTCTTAGTTAAATCTTTTCCTAAGTATTTTGTTATTTTTGATGCTATTGTGAATTAGATTGTTCTCTTTATTTTTTCAGATAGTTCATCATTAGAGTGTTAAAATGCTCCTGTCTTGTGCTTACTTTGGCAGCACATATACTAAAATTGGAATGATGCAGAGATTAGCGTGATCACTGAGCAAGGATGACATGAAAAACTATTTTAAAAAAACGAAACAAAACAAAATTCCTGTCTTTTATATATTGATCTTGTATTTGGCAGCTTTATTAAATTTGTTTATTCAAAATTTTTTGTGAAGTTTTTAGGATTTTTTTACATGTAAGTTCATGTTATCCAAAAAAAGAAAATTTTACTTCTTCCTTTTTTTTTTTTTTTTGGAGTCTTTTATTTCTTTGTGTTCCTTGTTTCTCTGGCTAGGACATCCAGTACTATGTCAAATGAGAGTAGTGAAAGTGGACACACTTGTCTTTTTTCTGATCTTTAAGGGGAAAACTTTCAAACTTTTTTGATTGAATATGAGATTAGCTCTGGGCTTGGGCTTGCAATATGTGTTTTTTCTTTAATGGATTTTTTAAATTATTTTTAAAATTTTTTTATAAACATATAATGTGTTTTTATCCCTAGGGGTACAGGTCTGTGAATCACCAGGTTTACACATTTCACCGCAGTCACCATCACTCACCATAGCACCTGCTCTCCCCAATGTCCATACCCCCACCATCCTCTCCCAACACACCTCCCCCCAGCAACCCTCATTCTGTTTTGTGAGATTCAGTCTTTTATGGTTTGTCTCCCTCCCAATCCCATCTTCTTTTATTTTTCTTTTCGTACGCCCGAAACCGCCTATGTTGCATCTCCACTTCATCATATCAGGGAGATCATATGATAGTTGTCTTTCTCAGATTGATTTATTTCGCCAAGCATAATACCCTCTAGTTCCATCCATGTCATCACAAATAGCAGGATTTCATTTTTTTGATGGCTGCACAGTATCCCATTTTACATATATACCACATCTTATTTATTGATTGATCCGTTGAAGGACATTTAGGTTCTTTCCATAGTTTAACTATTGTGGACATTGCTGCTATAAACACTTGGGTGCATGTGCCCCTTCAGAATGCCACGTTTGTATCTTTAGGGTATATACCCAGTACTACAATCACTGGGTCATAGGGTACTTCTATTTTCAGCTTTTTGAGGCACCTCCATGCTGTTTTCCAGAGTGGTTGCACCAGCTTGCATTCCCACGTACAGTGTAGGAGGGTTGCCCTTTCTCCACATCCTCGCCAGCATCTGTCATTGACTGACTTGTTCGTTTTAGCCATTGTGAAAGGTGTGAGGTGGTATCTCATTCCGGTTTTGATTTGTATTTCCCTGATGCCGAGTGATGTGGAGCATTTTTTCATGTGTCTGTTGGCCATTTGGATGTATTCTTTGCAGAAATGTCTGTTCATGTCCTCTGCCCATTTCTTGATTGGATTATTTGTTCTTAGGGTGTTGAGTTTGATAAGCTCTTTATAGATTTTGGATAGATACTGGCCCTTTATCTGGTATGTCATTTGCAAAGATCTTCTCCCAGATAACTTCTGACAGTCATCTTTTGGCTTTGTTAACTGTTTCCTTTGCTGTGCAAAAGCTTTTTGATCTGATGAAATCCCAGTAGTTCATTCTTGCCCTTGCTTCCCTTGCCTTTGGCGATGTTCCTAGGAAGAAGTTGCTGCTGCTGAGGTCAAAGAGGTTGCTACCTGTTCTCTCCTCAAGGATTTTGATGGATTCCTTTCTCACTTTATGCTTCTTCATCCATTTCCAGTCTATTTTCATGTGTGGTGTAAGGAAATGGTCCAATTTCATTTTTCTGCGTGTGGCTGTTCAATTTCCCCAACACCATTTGTTGAAGAGGCTGTCTTTTTTCCATAGGACATTCCTTCCTGCTTTGTTGAAGATTAGTTGACCATAGAGTTGAGGGTGTATTTCTGGGCTCTCTATTCTGTTCCATTGATCTATGTCTGTTTTGGGGACAGTTCCCTACTATCTTGATGATGACAACTTTGTAATAGAGCTTGAGGTCTGGAATTGTGATGCCAACAACTTTGGCTTTCTTTTTCAATATTCCTCTGGCTCTTCGAGGTATTTTCTGGTTCCATATGTATTTTAGGATGATTTGTCCCATTTCTTTGAAAACAATGGATGGGACTTTGATAGGGATTGCATTAAATGTGTAGATTGCTTTAGGTAGCATAGACATTTTCACAATATTTGTTCTTCCAATACAGGAGCATGGAACATTTTTCCATTTCTTTGTGTCTTCTTCAATTTCTTTCATGAGTACTTTAGAGTTTTCTGAGTATAGATTCTTTGTTAGGTTTATTCCTAGGTATCTTAGGGTTTTGCGTGCAGTTGTAAATGGGATTCACTCCTTAATTTCTATTTCTTCAGTCTTGTTGGTATAAAAAAATGCAACCAATTTCTGTTCATTGATTTATATCCTGACACTTTACAGAATTTCTATACAAGTTATAGCAGATTTGGAGTGGAGTCCTTTAAGTTTTCCACATACAGTATCATATCATCTGCAAACAGGGATAGTTTGACTTCTCTTCTGCCAATTTGGCAAAATTTGGATGGCTTTAATTTCTTTTTGTTGTCTGATTGCTGAGGCTAGGACTTCGAGTACAATGTTGAATAGCAGTGGTGATAACGGACATCCCTGCCGTGTTCCTGACCTCAGCGGAAAAGTATTCAGTTTTTCTCCATTGAGAATGATATTTGCAGTGGGTTTTTCATAGATGGCTTTGATAATATTGATAATATGTGCCCTCTATCGCTACACTTTGAAGAGTTTTTTTTTAAGATTTAATTTATTTATTTGACAGAGAGAGAGATCACAAATAGGCAGAGAGACAGACAGAGAGAGAGATGAGGAGAAGCAGGCTCCCTGCTGAGCAGAAAGCCCAATGCAGGACTCGATCCCAGGCCCCTGGGATCATGACCTGAGCCGAAGGTAGAGGCTCAACCCACTGAGCCACCCAGGTGGCCCCACTTTGAAGAGTTTTAATCAGGAAGGGATACTGCACTTTGCCAAATGCTTTTTCAGCATCTATGGAGAGTATCATATGGTTCTTGTTCTTTCTTTTATTGATGTGTTGTATCACATTGATTGATTTGCAGATGTTGAACCAACCTTGTAGCCCTGGAATAAATCCCAGTTGGTCGTGGTGAATAATCCTTTTAATGTACTGTTGAATCTTATTGGCTAGTATTTTGGTGAGAATTTTCGCATCTGTGTTCATCAAGGATATTGGTCTGTAGTTCTCTTTTTTGATGGGATCCTTGTCTGGTTTTGGGATCAAGGTGATGCTGGCCTCAGAAAAAAAAGAGTTTGGGAGTTTTCCTTCCATTTCTATTTTTTTGGAACAGTATCATGAGAATAGGAATTAATTCTTCTTTAAATGTTTGGTAGAATTCCCCTGGGAAGCCATCTGGCCCGGGGCTTTTGTTTGTTTGGAGATTGTTGATGACTGTTTCAATCTCCGTACTGGTTATGGGTCTGCTCAGGTTTTCTATTTCTTCCTGGTTCAGTTGTGGTAGTTTATATGTCTCTAGGAATGTATCCATTTCTTACAGATTGTTGAATTTATTGGCGTAGAGTTGCTCATAGTATGTTCTTATAATTGTTTGTATTTCTTTGGTGTTGGTTGTGATCTCTCCTCTTTCATTCATGATTTTATTTATTTGGGTTCTTTCTCTTTTCTTTTTGATAAGTCTGGAAAGGGGTTTATCAATCTTATTAATTCTTTCAAAGAACCAGTTTCCTAATTTCGTTGATTTGTTCTATTGTTTTTTTTTTTTGTTGTTGTTGTTGTTGTTTTGTGGTTTTTGTTTGTTTGCTTCTATTTCATTGATTTCTGCTCTGATCTTTATTATTCCTCTTCGCCTGCTGGGTTTAGGCTTTCCTTGTTGTTCTTTCTCCAACTCCTTTAGGTGTAGGGTTATGTTGTGTATTTGAGATCTGAGAGAGAAGCGTGGTGGCACACGTCTGTCACTGCACTCCCCAGGAGCAAGTCTGGGGAAGGCGCAGCTCGCCGCCCCCAGAGAAGAGAAGGAGCCGTTGGCCTTGTGGTCGGGAAAAGGACGGGAAGCAGGGTAGCCTGCCATGGCAGGAAGAGCAGGCCGGTGGCAAGACAAGTGTCACCCGCTCCCTGTGCAGAGAGATGGAAGCCTGGCTGCTAAGGAGACATGAGGGGACGACTAGGGCAGGGAAGCGTGCTCCACTCTGAGGAAGGAGTGTGGGCAGAAGGCAGGCCTGTCCTGTGCCTCTGGTCCCAAGGGGACAGCATCTCCTTGACCTCCTGTCCATAGGGCATACTTGGGCTAGCTACCAGGCGCCATACACAGAACTCGCAGAAACAGCACTCTCGAGAAACGGGTAGATGCCATCTTCCTCCAACATGTGACAGCGTTTGCGGTGGCAGGGAGTTTGCGGGGTAGGAGTGGGGACAATCCCCCAAAGCTCCCCATTTCAGTGAACAGGCGGTGTTCAGGGATCCTGTCGCCTCTCCTCTCCTGTGGGGAATACACTGGCCTTGTCTGCGAATCCGCCTGAGGTCCAGTGCCAAAGGCCAAGCGTTTCCTACACCGGGAGATGGTAGTGTGCATAGAGTGCCATCTTAGGCCACGCACGCTGCTGCAGGGTTTTGACTGTGTCTGCTTAGTTCGGCCTGGCAGGGTGAACCCAGGGCGCCAACATGGAGCCCAGGAAAGCA
Source organism: Mustela lutreola (assembly GCF_030435805.1). NCBI lineage: Eukaryota > Metazoa > Chordata > Mammalia > Carnivora > Mustelidae > Mustela > Mustela lutreola. The sequence goes on from NC_081301.1 coordinate 67,883,728, forward strand.
AGGTCCAAGAGACACCAGCACTCCCGTGACTCTTCTTACCTGATGCGACAGAGCGAACACCCAAAGCCTTTCTGAGGAGGAAGCAGCAGCGAAGTTGGGATCGTGCCAAGATGAAAACCTCTGCAAAAGCATAGCAGTCGCTGGGAAATCAGAGTCGGTTCTGAGGGCTGCTGTTGCTGCTTGCCTGACCCTAGTATTCGCAGCATGATGGGAGAAACCCTCATAGAGCGAAAGCCTCTTTGCCCTGGCATCTCTTCTGGGAAAGCACAGCATTCTTTGGGAAATGAGTCCGGTCTGAGGGATGCTCCTGTGCGCCTGAGCTGGTCTCCTCAGCATGGTGTAATAAACCCGCATGGAGCGAAATCCTCTATGCCTGAGCATCCCCTCTGCCTGAGAGAGAAGCGCGTTTGCGCCTGTGGAAAGAGCCTTAAGCAAAGAGACCTGTTTTTCAGTGCGGTCACCAGGAGCATGTCTGTGGAAGGTGCAGCACGCTGCACGGGGAGAAGAGGTGGAGCCGTTGGCGTTCGGGTCTGGACACGGTTGCGAAGCAGGAGAGCTGGCCCTGGCATGCACAGTGGCCGGTGGAAATACAAGTGTCACCCGCTCCCAGTGCAGAGAGACAGAAGCCTGGCTGCTAAGGAGACAGCAGGGGATGAGTAGGGCAGGGCGCATGCTCCACTCTTAGGAAGGAGTCTGGGCAGAAAGCATGCCTCTCCTGAACCTCTGGGCCCAAGGAGACAGCAGCTCCTTGGCCACCCGTCCCTGGGGCAGATATGCGCTAGCCACCAGGCGCCTACTCTGAACTCGCAGAAACTGCTCCCGAAAATGACGGGGAGTCACGTGCCGTCTTCCACCAGGATGTGGAAGCTCGGAGGAGGCACAGGGTTTAAGGGGAAGGAGTGGGCACAGTCCCCCAAAGCTCCCTAATCTGTGCACGGTCCATGTGCAGGGATCCTGTCGCCTCCTCTCTCCTGTGGTGAAGGCACTGGCCTAGACTCCGAGGCTGCCTGAGACCCGGAGCAAAAGGCAAAGCCTAACCTACCCCAGGAGATGGTCATAGGCCTAGAGTGCCATGCTAGGCCAAGCACGCTGCTGCAGGGTTGTGACTGTGTCTGCTTAGTCCAGCATAGCAAGGTGAATCCCGGGCTTAAACTCGGGGACCGGGAAAGCAAGTCCCAAGAGGTACCAGCTCTCCCGCGGCTCTTCTTCCCTCCCGCGCAGAGTGAATACCCAAAGCCTTTCTGAGGAAGCAGCAGCGAAGTGTGTTCGCCCAAGCCAAAGCCTCTGTGAGAGCACAGCATTCGCTGAGAAATGTTCTGCGGGCTGCTGCTGCTTGCCTGAGCCCAGTCTCACGGTGGGAGAAACTCGCATACAGCGAAAGCCTCTTTGCCTGGGCATCTCTCCTGGGAAAGCACAGCGTTCCTTTGGAAATCAGAGTTGGTTTTTGGGCTGCTGCTGCTGCTTGCCTGAACTAGTGTCCGCAGCTCGGTGGAAGATACCCGCATGGAGCGAAATACTCTTTGCCCTAGCATCCCCTCTGCCTGAGAGAGAAGCCAAGTGTGGGGAAGGTGCAGCACGCCGCCCCCGGAGAAGAGAAGGAGCCCTTGGCCTTTGGGTCGGGAAACGCTCGGGAAGCAATTTAGCCTGCCGTGGCCGGAACAGCAGGGCGGTGGCAAGACAAGTGTCACCCGCTCCCTGTGCGGAGAGATGGAAGCCTGGCTCCTAAGGAGACATGAGGGGACGACTAGGGCAGGGACGCGTGCTCCACTCTGAGGAAGGAGTGTGGGCAGAGGGCAGGCCTGTCCTGTGCCTCTGGTCCCAAGGGGACAGCATCTCCTTCACCACCTGTCCATAGGGCATACTTGGGCTAGCTACCAGGCGCCATACCCGGAACTCACAGAAACAGCTCCCTCGAGAAAAGGGCAGTCAGATGCCATCTTCCTCCAACATGTGACAGCGTTTACAGTGGCAGGAAGTTTGCGCGGTAGGAGTGGGGACAATGCCCCAAAGCTCCCCATTTCAGTGAACGGGCGGTGTTCAGGGATCCTGTCTCCTCTCCTCTCCTGTGGGGAAGGCACTGGCCTTGTCCGCGAATCCGCCTGAGGTCCAGTGCCAAAGGCCAAGCGTTGCCTACACCGGGCTATGGTACTGTGCATAGAGTGCCATCCTAGGCTACGTACGCTACTGCAGTGTGTTCGCTCTGATGCGGCAGGGAACAACAGCCCTGGGAGAGCTGTTGCCTCTTGGGATGTCCTTTCCCGGGCTCTAAGTTCACGCCGGGGGTTCACCTTGCTATGCCGAACTAAGCAGACACAGTCACAACCCTGCAGCAGCGTGCTTGGCCTAGCATGGCACTCTATGCCTATGACCATGTCCTCGGGTACGTAAGGTTTGGCCCTTTACTCTGTTGCTCAGGCGGATTCTCGGACTAGGCCAGTGCTTTCCCAGCGGAGATGCCCAGGCAAAGAGGCTTTCGCTGTTTGCGGGTTTCTCCCACCACGAGACTGGGCTCAGCAAGAAGCAGAAGCCCGCAGAACATTTCTCAGCGAATGCTGTGCTTTCGCAGAGGCTTTGTCTTGGAACGAGCAGCACTTTGCTGCTGCATCCTCAGCAAGGCTTCAGTCGCGACAGGGAAGAAGAGCTGCGGGAGAGCTAGTGCCTCTTGGGCCTTGCTTTCCTGGGCTCAATGTTCGCGTCCTGGGTTCACCCTGACAGGCCGTACTAAACAGACACAGCCACAACCCTGCAGTAGCGTGCGTAGACTAGGATGGCACTCTATGCACACTATCATCTCCCAGTGTAGGCATCGCTTGGCCTTTTACACTCACGCTCAGGCGGATTCTCGGACTAGGCCAGTGCTTTCCACACAGGAAAGAAGAGGTGACAGGATCCCTGCACACAGCCCGTGCACTGAATACGGAGCTTTGGGGGACTGTGCCCACTCCTTCGCCTTAAACCCCGTGCCTCCTCCAGGCTTCCACATCCTGGAGGAAGACGGCACCTGCCTCCCCGTTATTTCAGGGAGCTGTTTTTGCGAGTTCAGCGTAGGCACCTGGTGGCTAGCGCATGTCTGGCCCAGGGACAGGTGGCCAAGGATTTCGCTCCATGCGGGTTTATTACACCGTGCTGAGGAGACCAGTTCAGGCAAACAGGAGCATCCCTCAGACCGGACTCTGATTTCCCAAAGAATGCTGTGCTATACCAGAGGGGATGCCAGGGCAAAGAGGCTTTCGCTCTATGCGGGTTCTCCCATCGTGCTGCAATTACCAGGCTAAAGCAAGCAGCAACAGCAGCCCTGAGATCTGACTCTAATTTCCCAGCGACTACTATGCTTTTGCAGAGGTTTCCAGCATGGCAGGAACCGCACTTCGCTGCTGCTTCCTCAGAAAGGCTTTGGGTGTTCACTCTGCGCGGCAGCGAAGAAGAGCCGCGGGAGAGCTGGTGCCTCTTGGGACTTGCTTTCCCGGGCTCCGAGGTTACGCCCGGGATTCACCTTGCTATGCGGAACTAAGCAGACACAGTCACAACCCTGCAGCAGCGTGCTTGGCCTAGCATGGCACTCTATGCCTATGACCATCTTATGTGGTAGGTTAGGCTTTGCCATTTGCTCCGGCTCTCAGGCCGACTCCGGGTCTAGGCCAGTGCCTTCACCACAGGAGAGAGGAGGCGACAGGATCCCTGCACTAGGCCCGTGCGCAGATTAGGGAGCTTTGGGGGACTGTGCCCACTCCTTCCCCTTAAACACCATGCTTCCTCCGAGCTTCCCCATCATGGAGGAAGACGGCATCTGACTCCGCATTATTTCTGAGAGCTGATTCGGCGAGTTCAGAGTAGGCGCCTGGTGGCTAGCGCATGTCTGCCCCAAGGACAGCTGGCCAAGGAGCTGCTGTCTCCTTGGGCCCAGAGGCTCAGGACAGGCATGCTTTCTGCCCAGATTCCTTCCTAAGAGTGGAGCACGCGCCCTGCCCTACGCATCCCTTCCTGTCTCCTTAGCAGCCAGGCTTCTGTCTCTCTGCACTGGGAGCCGGGGATACTTGTATTGCCGGCTCTCCTGCTTCGCAATCTTTTCCAGACCAGAAGTCCAACGGCTCCTGCTCTTCTCTCCGGCAGCTTGCTGAACTTTCCACACATATGCTCCTGGGGAGCAGAGTGAAAAAATTTCCCTTTCCTTAAGGCTCTTTCCACAGGTGCAATCGCGCTTCTCTCCCATGCAGCGGGGATGCCCAGGCATAGAGGATTCCGCTCCATATGGGTTTATTACACCGTGCTGAGGAGACCAGCTCAAGCAAACAGGAGCATCCCTCAGACCGGACTCTGATTTCCCAAAGAATGCTGTGCTTTCCCAGAGGGGATGCCAGGGCAAAGAGGCTTTCGCTCCATGCGGGTTTATCCCATCGTTCTGCAAATACTAGGCTAAAGCAAGCAGCAACAGCAGCTCTCAGATCCGACTCTAATTTCCCAGCGACTGCTATGCTTTCGCAGAGGTTTTCACATGGCACGAACCGCACTTCGCTGCTGCTTCCTCAGAAAGGCTTTGGGTGATCACTCTGCGCGGGAGGGAAGAAGAGCCGTGGGAGAGCTGTTGCCTCTTGGGACTTGCTCTCCCGGTCTCCGAGTTTACGCCCGGGATTCACCTTGCTATGCCGAACTAAGCAGACACAGTCACAACCCTGCAGCAGCGTGCTTGGCCTAGCATGGCACTCTATGCCTATGACCATTTCCTGGGGTAGGTTAGGCTTTGGCTTTTGCTCCGGCTCTCAGGCAACCTAGGGGTCTAGGCCAGTGCCTTCACCACAGGAGAGAGGAGGCGACAGGATCCCTACACACGGCCCGTGCACAGATTAGAGAGTTTGTGGGACTGTGCCCACTCCTTCCCCTTAAACCTCGTGCCTCCTCCGAGCTTCCACATCCTGGAGGAAGATGGCATCTGACTCCCCGTTATTTCAGGGAGCTGTTTCTGCGAGTTCAGAGTAGGCGCCTGGTGGCTAGCGCATGTCTGCCCCAGGGACGGGTGGCCAAGGAACTGCTGTCTCCTTGGGCCCAGAGTTAAGGACAGGCATGCTCTCCGCCCAGACACCTTCCCAAGAGTGGAGCACGTGCCCTGCCCTACTCATCCTCTCCTATCTCCTTAGCAGCTAGGCTTCTGTCTCTCTGCACTGGGAGTGGGTGACATTTGTATTTCCTCCGGGTGCTGTGCCTTCCAGGGCCTGTCTCCTGCTTCGCAACCTTTTCGAGACCATGGCCAACAGCACTTGCTCTTCTCCCCGAGCAGCGTGCTGCACCTACCACAGACTACTCCTTGGGACCGCCCTGAAAAACGTGTCCCTTTTCTTTAATGCTCTTTCCAGAGGCGCAACGGCGCTTCTCTCTCAGGCAGAGGGGATGCCCAGGCATAGAGGATTTCGCTCCCTGCGGGTTTATTACACCGTGCTGAGGAGACCAGCTCACACAAACAGGAGCATAACTCAGACCGGACTCTGATTTCCGAAATAATGGTGTGCTTTCCCAGAGGGGATGCCAGGGCAAAGAGGCTTTCGCTCTATGCGGGTTTCTCCCATCGTGCTGCGAATACGAGTCTAAAGCAAGCAGCAACAGCAGCCCTCAGATCCGACTCTGATTTCCCAGGGAATACTATGCTTTCGCAGAGGTTTTCAGCTTGGCACGAACCGCACTTCGCTGCTGCTTCCTCAGAAAGGCTTTGGGTGTTCACTCTGCGCGGCAGTGAAGAAGAGCCTCGGAGGAGCTGGTGCCTCTTGGGACTTGCTTTCCCGGGCTCCGAGGTTACGCCCGGGATTCACCTTGCTATGCCGAACTAAGCAGACACAGTCACAACCTTGCAGCTGCGTGCTTGGCCGAGCATGGCACTCTATGCCTATGACCATCTCCCTGGGTAGGTTAGACTTTGCCTTTTGCTCCGGCTCTCAGGCAGACTCGGGGTCTAGGCCAATGCCTTCACCACAAGAGCGAGGAGGCGACAGGATCCCTGCACACGGCCCGTGCACAGATTAGGGAGATTTGGGGCACTGTGCCCACTCCTTCCCCTTAAACCCCGTGCCTCCTCCAAGCTTCCACTTCCTGGAGGAAGACGGCATCTGACTCCCCGTCATTTCAGGGAGCTGTTTCTTCGAGTTCAGCGTAGGCGTCTTGTGGCTAGCGCATGTCTGCCCCAAGGACAGGTGTCCAAGGAGATGCTGTCTCCTTGGGACCAGACGCACAGTACAGGCATGCTTTCTGCCCAGATTCCTTCCTAAGAGTGGAGCAAGCGCCTCTGCCCTAGTTCGTCCCCTCATGTCTCCTTAGGAGCCAGGCTTCCATCTCTCTGCACAGGGAGCGGGTGACACTTGTTTTGCCACCGGCCTGCTGTTCGTGCCACGGCAGGCTATCCTGCTTCCCGAGCGTTTCCCGACCCCAAGGCCAACGGCTCCTTCTCTTCTCCGGGGGCGGCGTGCTGCGCCTTCCCAACACTTGGCTTCTCTCTCAGGCAGAGGGGATGCTAGGGCAAAGAGTATTTCGCTCCATGCGGGTATCTTCCACCGAGCTGCGGACACTAGATCAGGCAAGCAGCAGCGGCATCCCCAAACCCAACTCTGATTTCCCAAGGAACGCTGTGCTTTCCCAGGGGAGATACCCAGGAAAGAGGCTTTCGCTGTATGCGGGTTTCTCCCACCGCGAGACTGAGCTCAGGCAAGCAGCAGCAGCCCGCAGAACATTTCTCAGCGAATGCTGTGCTCTCCCTGAGGCTTTGGCTTGGAGTGAAAAGCACTTCGCTGCTGCTTCCTCAGAAAGGCTTTGGGTGTTCTCTCTGCGTGGCATGGAAGAAGAGCCGCGGGAGAGCTGGTGCCTCTTGGGACTTGCTTTCCCAAGCTCCGAGTTTATGCCTGGGATTCATCTTGTTATGCCGAACTAAGCAGACACAGTCACAACCCTGCAGCAGCGTGCTTGGCCTAGCATGGCACTCTATGCCTATGACCATCTCCTGGGGTAGGTTAGGCTTTTCCTTTTGCTCCAGATATCAGGCAGCCTCAGGGTCTAGGCCAGAGCCTTCACCACAGGAGAGGGGAGGCTACAGGATCTCTGCACTCGGGCGTGCACAGATTAGGGAGCTTTGGGGGACTGTGCCCACTCCTTCCCCTTAAACCCGGAGCCTCCTCCAATCTTCCACATCCTGGTGGAAGACGGCATCTGACTCCCCGTTATTTCAGGGAGCTGTTTCTGCGAGTTCAGCGTAGGCGCCTGGTGGCTAACGCATGTCTGCCCCAGGGACTGGTGGCCAAGGAGCTGCTCTCTCCTTGGGCCCAGAGGTTCAGGACAGGCATGCTCTCTGCCCAGACTCCTTCAAAGAGTGGAGCACGTGCCCTGCCCTACTCATCCCCTTCTGTCTCCTTAGCCGTCAGGCTTCTGTCTCTCTCACTGGGAGTGGGTGACACTTGTATTTCCACCGGCCGCTGTGCCTGCCAGGGCCGGCTCTCCTGCTTCGCAACCGTGTCCAGACCCGAACGCCAACGGCTCCAGCTCTTCTCCCCGTGCAGCGTGCTTCACCTTCCACAGACATGCTCCTGGTGACCGCACTGAAAAACAGGTCCCTTTGCTTAAGGCTGTTTCCACAGGCGCAAACGCGCTTCTCTCTCAGGCAGAGGGGATTCCCAGGCATAGAGGATTTCGCTTCATGCGGGTTTATTACACCATGCTGAGGAGACCAGCTCAGGCGCACAGGAGCATCCCTCAGACCGGACTCATTTCCCAAAGAATGCTGTGCTTTCCCAGAAGAGATGCCAGGGCAAAGAGGCTTTCGCTCTATGAGGGTTTCTCCCATCATGCTGCGAATACTAGGGTCAGGCAAGCAGCAACAGCAGCCCTCAGAACCGACTCTGATTTCCCAGCGACTGCTAATGCTTTTGCAGAGGTTTTCATCTTGGCACGATCCCAACTTCGCTGCTGCTTCCTCCTCAGAAAGGCTTTGGGTGTACGCTCTGTCGCATCAGGTAAGAAGAGTCACGGGAGTGCTGGTGTCTCTTGGACCTTGCTTTCCTGGGCTCCATGTTGGCGCCCTGGGTTCACCCTGCCAGGACGAACTAAGCAGACACAGTCAAAACCCTGCAGCAGCGTGCGTGGCCTAAGATGGCACTCTATGCACACTACCATCTCCCGGTGTAGGCAACGCTTGGCCTTTGGCACTGGACCTCGGGCGGATTCGCGGACAAGGCCAGTGCCTTCCCCACAGGAGAGGAGAGGCGACAGGATCCCTGAACACCGCCCGTTCACTGAAATGGGGAGCTTTGAGGAATTGTCCCCACTCCTACCCCGCAAACTCCCTGCCACCGTCAACTCTGTCACATGTTGGAGGAAGATGGCATCTGACTGCCCGTTTCTCGAGGGAGCTGTTTCTGCGAGTTCTGTGTATGGCGCCTGGTAGCTAGCCCAAGTATGCCCTATGGACAGGAGGTCAAGGAGATGCTGTCCCCTTGGGACCAGAGGCACAGGACAGGCCTGCCTTCTGCCCACACTCCTTCCTCAGAGTGGAGCACGCTTCCCTGCCCTAGTCGTCCCCTCATGTCTCCTTAGCAGCCAGGCTTCCATCTCTCTGCACAGGGAGCGGGTGACACTTGTCTTGCCACCGGCCTGCTCTTCCTGCCATGGCAGGCTACCCTGCTTCCCGTCCTTTTCCCGACCACAAGGCCAACGGCTCCTTCTCTTCTCTGGGGGCGGCGAGCTGCGCCTTCCCCAGACTTGCTCCTGGGGAGTGCAGTGACAGACGTGTGCCACCACGCTTCTCTCTCAGATCTCAAATACACAACATAACCCTACACCTAAAGGAGTTGGAGAAAGAACAACAAGGAAAGCCTAAACCCAGCAGGCGAAGAGGAATAATAAAGATCAGAGCAGAAATCAATGAAATAGAAGCAAACAAACAAAAACCACAAAACAACAACAACAACAACAAAAAAAAAAAACAATAGAACAAATCAACGAAATTAGGAAACTGGTTCTTTGAAAGAATTAATAAGATTGATAAACCCCTTTCCAGACTTATCAAAAAGAAAAGAGAAAGAACCCAAATAAATAAAATCATGAATGAAAGAGGAGAGATCACAACCAACACCAAAGAAATACAAACAATTATAAGAACATACTATGAGCAACTCTACGCCAATAAATTCAACAATCTGTAAGAAATGGATACATTCCTAGAGACATATAAACTACCACAACTGAACCAGGAAGAAATAGAAAACCTGAGCAGACCCATAACCAGTACGGAGATTGAAACAGTCATCAACAATCTCCAAACAAACAAAAGCCCCGGGCCAGATGGCTTCCCAGGGGAATTCTACCAAACATTTAAAGAAGAATTAATTCCTATTCTCATGATACTGTTCCAAAAAAATAGAAATGGAAGGAAAACTCCCAAACTCTTTTTTTTCTGAGGCCAGCATCACCTTGATCCCAAAACCAGACAAGGATCCCATCAAAAAAGAGAACTACAGACCAATATCCTTGATGAACACAGATGCGAAAATTCTCACCAAAATACTAGCCAATAAGATTCAACAGTACATTAAAAGGATTATTCACCACGACCAACTGGGATTTATTCCAGGGCTACAAGGTTGGTTCAACATCTGCAAATCAATCAATGTGATACAACACATCAATAAAAGAAAGAACAAGAACCATATGATACTCTCCATAGATGCTGAAAAAGCATTTGGCAAAGTGCAGTATCCCTTCCTGATTAAAACTCTTCAAAGTGGGGCCACCTGGGTGGCTCAGTGGGTTGAGCCTCTACCTTCGGCTCAGGTCATGATCCCAGGGGCCTGGGATCGAGTCCTGCATTGGGCTTTCTGCTCAGCAGGGAGCCTGCTTCTCCTCATCTCTCTCTCTGTCTGTCTCTCTGCCTATTTGTGATCTCTCTCTCTGTCAAATAAATAAATTAAATCTTAAAAAAAAACTCTTCAAAGTGTAGCGATAGAGGGCACATATTATCAATATTATCAAAGCCATCTATGAAAAACCCACTGCAAATATCATTCTCAATGGAGAAAAACTGAATACTTTTCCGCTGAGGTCAGGAACACGGCAGGGATGTCCGTTATCACCACTGCTATTCAACATTGTACTCGAAGTCCTAGCCTCAGCAATCAGACAACAAAAAGAAATTAAAGCCATCCAAATTTTGCCAAATTGGCAGAAGAGAAGTCAAACTATCCCTGTTTGCAGATGATATGATACTGTATGTGGAAAACTTAAAGGACTCCACTCCAAATCTGCTATAACTTGTATAGAAATTCTGTAAAGTGTCAGGATATAAATCAATGAACAGAAATTGGTTGCATTTTTTTATACCAACAAGACTGAAGAAATAGAAATTAAGGAGTGAATCCCATTTACAACTGCACGCAAAACCCTAAGATACCTAGGAATAAACCTAACAAAGAATCTATACTCAGAAAACTCTAAAGTACTCATGAAAGAAATTGAAGAAGACACAAAGAAATGGAAAAATGTTCCATGCTCCTGTATTGGAAGAACAAATATTGTGAAAATGTCTATGCTACCTAAAGCAATCTACACATTTAATGCAATCCCTATCAAAGTCCCATCCATTGTTTTCAAAGAAATGGGACAAATCATCCTAAAATACATATGGAACCAGAAAATACCTCGAAGAGCCAGAGGAATATTGAAAAAGAAAGCCAAAGTTGTTGGCATCACAATTCCAGACCTCAAGCTCTATTACAAAGTTGTCATCATCAAGATAGTAGGGAACTGTCCCCAAAACAGACATAGATCAATGGAACAGAATAGAGAGCCCAGAAATACACCCTCAACTCTATGGTCAACTAATCTTCAACAAAGCAGGAAGGAATGTCCTATGGAAAAAAGACAGCCTCTTCAACAAATGGTGTTGGGGAAATTGAACAGCCACACGCAGAAAAATGAAATTGGACCATTTCCTTACACCACACATGAAAATAGACTGGAAATGGATGAAGAAGCATAAAGTGAGAAAGGAATCCATCAAAATCCTTGAGGAGAGAACAGGTAGCAACCTCTTTGACCTCAGCAGCAGCAACTTCTTCCTAGGAACATCGCCAAAGGCAAGGGAAGCAAGGGCAAGAATGAACTACTGGGATTTCATCAGATCAAAAAGCTTTTGCACAGCAAAGGAAACAGTTAACAAAGCCAAAAGATGACTGTCAGAAGTTATCTGGGAGAAGATCTTTGCAAATGACATACCAGATAAAGGGCCAGTATCTATCCAAAATCTATAAAGAGCTTATCAAACTCAACACCCTAAGAACAAATAATCCAATCAAGAAATGGGCAGAGGACATGAACAGACATTTCTGCAAAGAATACATCCAAATGGCCAACAGACACATGAAAAAATGCTCCACATCACTCGGCATCAGGGAAATACAAATCAAAACCGGAATGAGATACCACCTCACACCTTTCAGAATGGCTAAAACTAACAAGTCAGTCAATGACAGATGCTGGCGAGGATGTGGAGAAAGGGCAACCCTCCTACACTGTACGTGGGAATGCAAGCTGGTGCAACCACTCTGGAAAACAGCATGGAGGTGCCTCAAAAAGCTGAAAATAGAAGTACCCTATGACCCAGTGATTGTAGTACTGGGTATATACCCTAAAGATACAAACGTGGCATTCTGAAGGGGCACATGCACCCAAGTGTTTATAGCAGCAATGTCCACAATAGTTAAACTATGGAAAGAACCTAAATGTCCTTCAACGGATCAATCAATAAATAAGATGTGGTATATATGTAAAATGGGATACTGTGCAGCCATCAAAAAAATGAAATCCTGCTATTTGTGATGACATGGATGGAACTAGAGGGTATTATGCTTGGCGAAATAAATCAATCTGAGAAAGACAACTATCATATGATCTCCCTGATATGATGAAGTGGAGATGCAACATAGGCGGTTTCGGGCGTACGAAAAGAAAAATAAAAGAAGATGGGATTGGGAGGGAGACAAACCATAAAAGACTGAATCTCACAAAACAGAATGAGGGTTGCTGGGGGGAGGTGTGTTGGGAGAGGATGGTGGGGGTATGGACATTGGGGAGAGCAGGTGCTATGGTGAGTGATGGTGACTGCGGTGAAATGTGTAAACCTGGTGATTCACAGACCTGTACCCCTAGGGATAAAAACACATTATATGTTTATAAAAAATTTTTTAAAAATAATTTAAAAAATCCATTAAAGAAAAAACACATATTGCAAGCCCAAGCCCAGAGCTAATCTCATATTCAATCAAAAAAGTTTGAAAGTTTTCCCCTTAAAGATCAGAAAAAAGACAAGTGTGTCCACTTTCACTACTCTCATTTGACATAGTACTGGATGTCCTAGCCAGAGAAACAAGGAACACAAAGAAATAAAAGACTCCAAAAAAAAAAAAAGGAAGAAGTAAAATTTTCTTTTTTTGGATAACATGAACTTACATGTAAAAAAATCCTAAAAACTTCACAAAAAATTTTGAATAAACAAATTTAATAAAGCTGCCAAATACAAGATCAATATATAAAAGACAGGAATTTTGTTTTGTTTCGTTTTTTTAAAATAGTTTTTCATGTCATCCTTGCTCAGTGATCACGCTAATCTTCTCTGCATCATTCCAATTTTAGTATATGTGCTGCCAAAGTAAGCACAAGACAGGAGCATTTTAACACTCTAATGATGAACTATCTGAAAAAATAAAGAGAACAATCTAATTCACAATAGCATCAAAAATAACAAAATACTTAGGAAAAGATTTAACTAAGAAGATGAAAGATCTGTACCCCATAAACTATGACATTGATAAAGAATTTGAAGGAGACATAAATGGAAAGATAGCTCATATTTATGAATGGTAAGAATTAACATTGTTAAAATGTCCATACTACCGAAAACCATCTGTAAATTCAATTCCTATCAAAAATCCAATGTTAGGGGCGCCTGGGTGGCTCAGTGGGTTAAGCCGCTGCCTTCGGCTCAGGTCATGATCCCAGGGTCCTGGGATCGAGCCCTGCATCAGGCTCTCAGCTCAGCACGAAGCTGCTACCTCTTCTCTCTCTGCCTGCCTCTCTGCCTGCTTGTCATCTCTCTCTGTCAAATAAATAAATAAAAAATCTTTTTAAAAAATCCAATATTTTTTTTTACAGAAGTAAAGAATCCTAAAATTTATATGAGACCATAAAAGACAACAAATAATTAAAGCAGTTCTGAGAAAGAATGAAGAAGCGAAATTACACTTCTTGATTTGAAACTATACTACAAAGCCCTCATGCTCAAAACAATAAAGTATACTGGCATAAAAACAGACCAGTAAACAAGTAGAACAGAATTGAGAGTCCAGAAATAAATCCTTTCATACAGTCACCTAATATTTGACAGGGGCCAACATATATAATGGGTAAAGATAGTCTGTTCAATAAATGATATTTAAAACTGAATAGTCACATAAACCAGCATGAAACTGGAACCTTATATCACTCATAAATCTTAACTTGAAATAGATTAAAGACTTAAATGTGATGCATGAAACTAAATTTCCTAAAGCAAAACATAGGAAAAATTCTCCTGGACATTGGTCTTGCCAATAGTTTTTTGGATACCAGGCCAAAAACACAAGCAAAAAAAGCAAAAATAAATACATGGTATTACATCAAACTAAAGTTTCTGCATTGCCAAAAAAAAACCAAAAGGGAATGAAAACACAATCCACAGAATGGAAGAAAATACTTACAAATCTTATATCTGAAAAGAGGTTAATAACCAACAGATACAAATAGAAAAAAATATATAATTTAAAAAATAGCAAAAGGATATCAATAGACTTTTTTTTCAAAAAAGTTATATAAATGACCAACAGGAGCATTAAAAAGTGCTCAACGTAAAAACTCAGGGCAAAGTCATTATGTTGTTGTTGTTGTTGTTTACCTCTGAAAAACACAACAAGATATTACTACCTATTAGAATATATAAAACCAAAAAATTAAAACTGACAAATTTTGATAAATATTGGGGAAAATGGGGAACTTATGTACTGTGATAGGGATATAAATTTGTATGGAAAACAGTATGGAGATTATTCATATTATTAAAAGTAAAATCACCATATGATTCAGTAATCCCACCTCTAGGTATATATCTAAAGGAAACGAAGTCACTATTCGAAGACATATCTGCACTCTTATGTTCATTATAAAATTATTAACTCTAAGCAAGAGATGGAAATAACTTCAGTATCCATATTGGGTGAATGGATAAAATAAGTATGGTAAATATATACTATGGAATACTACTGAACCATGAAAAATTAAGAAATACTGCCATTTACAACAGCATGGATGGATCTTGAAGGTCTTATACTAAGTGAAATATTTCAAAGATTTTATATATATTTTAATTTATGTATTATGATATCCCTTACATACAGAATCTGAAGAAAAAGCAAACTAATGGAAACTTAGAGTTGAGTTGACAAGAGGTGAACCTGGGGTGGAATAAGGTGGTCAAAGGGTACAAACTTGCAACTATAATATGAAAAAGTTCTGGGGATCTTATGTACAGTATGATGATCATAGTTAATAATATATACATACATTTTTATTGTGCTTCCCTTTATTAAACTTTGCATATATCACATTCTTACAAGTTGAAAGTTTATATCAATCTTGTATAAAAGAGGTCTGCTGCCACCATTTTTCTAACGACATTTGTTCATTTTGTGTCTCTCTGTCACATGTTGGTAATTCTTGCAATATTTCAAGTTTTTTCATTATTATTGTATTTGTTATGGTGATCTGTGATCAGTAATTATGACCCACTGAAAACTCAGAACTAGTTTACTTAAGGTATATACCTTGTTTTTTCTTAAAGGCATAATGCTTTTGAACAGTGCAGTATAGTGTTTATTTTTTATATGCACTGGGAAACATAATTTTTTATTTGCACTGAGAAACCAAAAAAATAATAATAATAATAATTTGACTTAGTTTATTGAGATAATCACTTTATTGAGGCGGTCTGGAACAAAACCCACAAGACCTCTGAAGTTTATCTCTACGGTACTATATACATAAAAGTTGCTAAGAGAGTAGATCTTAAAATTCCTTACCATACATGCATAAAAAACAGTGGCAACTATATGAGATAGTAGATGTATTAACATTTTTATGTAGATTATATTGCAATACAGATGTATGCCAATTTATCAAATTGTACAAAATTTACACAATGTTAAAAGTTTGCAATGTTATAAGAAATCATTTCTTATATTTATAAATTATAATATGTCGATTATTTTTCAATAAAGCTGGAAAAAACTTTTTGTAGAATTAATCTATTTTTCAAAAAAGGAAGTAAGGAAGTAGAAACTGCATCTAACTCTGAAATAATCGAATATAAAATCCATTTTAGTTCTATACACTGGGACAAAAACTATTACTTAGTTTACAATGAAGGAGTACTTAGGAAGCATGAAGGATGGTCTATAAATAAGGCTGAAAGAGCTCAGTTTTAAGGTTTAAATTTAAAATCTTCTTTTGAAATACTAAACTGACCACCCAGTTTTCCAAACATAAATGTCTTAACTGCATGAATTTATTTCATACAACTCTATCATCTAGTTTCATAAGAAAGCAGCATGCAAATTTTGAATAAGACAGACTTGCTTAAGTTTCTTTATGTTCAACAGTAAAGGATACTTCCCTAAAAAGAAGAAAAATCAGCGTATTTATTATGATAATTATTATTCATAATGAGATTCATATTGAATTAGGGAATATATATCCTCAGAGGGGGTAAAGTAAAATGAAATTTATTTTGGTAAATGTGTCTATGAATAGTCAATACAATGCCTCAATATAAATGAATATTATCATTTTGAACAATTTAATTACTATTATTAGAATTTATTATAAGTATAAAAATAGCTATCATTTTAGCATGGAATATGAGACTCTCATGCTCCATGCTTCATCACATCCACACAACAATTCTGCATAATAAGTATTATCATCACCATTTCATGGGTGAAAACACTGAGGCTAACACATTTAGATAACTGGTTTATGATTACATGGCTAGTAAGGATGCATCACACTAATTTAGGCTTTATGATTTCAGAATTGTACTCTTTCCACTGCACATTCTATTACTCTGTAAATACTTGGCTTGTTTTCATTTAGTTCTTTAATTGTATTCATGTGGTGATGGCTTAAAGCTTCATTTAAAGGAAGCTTAAAAAATTCATTTAACCAAAAGCTCCCAAGAATTAAAAATGTCATGGATATCATTAGTTAATGGGTAACTATATATTTTCCACTCTAGTGAGATAACAATCAGAGTATTTTTCTAAGTTTTAGTCTCTGAGTGTTCAAAAGGACTTTGTTAAAATAGAAATATTTAGACAAAGGTGTTCAAAAGTCTGGATCAGGTCACCTTAAGATAAATATTAGGAAACTGAGGAAACAAATGGAGATTTGAACACTGAGCTATGATATAATGAATGGTTTAAAGTATTTAGTAGAGCATAGAAAAGCCCTTTAAAGCCTGGGCTTAGCCTAGCATTGCAGCTTCTGGGATATCTCTCTATCTATCATCTACCTACCTATCTATCTATCTAGATATAAATTTGAAAACTTTTTCAACTTAAAGATTTTGAGAAATAGAACATAATTAGCACCATAGAAGATCTGTTTATGATAACAACCTAGCCCCTCCTCCCAGTTTGTTAATATTCTCTCTTATTTAATGTAACATTGTGCAAATAGACCACTACTGATCTGCCATTATGAATGAAATAACTATAATCATCTGTTTGCATATCCTGGTGAAAATATTCATTTAGTTCCATGTTGTATTTCTAGGAATGGACCAAATTTTTTTTTTAATTTTTAAGTTTTCTAAATATTGTCCAACTTACCTCATATGTTTTTATTATGTGCACTGTCATTCCTTCACATTCTTGCAAGACATTTTCACTGTTGCCCAATATGGTAAGTGTGTAATAGTATGTCATTCCAGGTTTTCATTTATTTTTAATTTAATTTAATTGAATTCCAGATTCATAATAAAGATAAACAGTTTTTATATATGAGTGGCCATTTGGATTACCCTTTCTGTAAAGTACATGCTCAAATCTTTTGATATCTTAACATTGTGTCATACTGATTTCTTGAAGAGTAGATTTTCTGAATGAACTTTTAGCTGTGTAGGTCTTCTCTATTTTATTATGAACTTGTTTTCATTTCAAAATCTTTATATTAATTTTCATAAACTGCTTTTATTTTGTTTTGTCTATTATCTATCTATCTATCTATCTATTTATTTGCAAGCAAGAGAGCGAGCGAGCAAGTGAGAGCATAGGGAGGGATAGAAAAAGAAGGGAAAAGAATCTTAAGCAGGCTCCAGGCTCAGCACAGAGCCCAACACTGGGCTCTATTTCACAACCCTGACATCATGACCTGAGCCAAAATGAAAGAAAGAAAATAAAAATAAGGTGTTAAAAAAAAAGGAAAAAGAATTGGAGGTTTAATTAAGTGAGCCACCCAGGCACCCCTGTGGTATCTTAAATTAGCTGTCATATCTTTAAAGTTCTAGAGTATCCATTTAATTCATTTATAAAATCTTTCTCAATATCATTTTTAGTTTCAGTTTTTTGTTCAATTTGCTTCCCCTCTCATTTCTTTGAGCAGAGTAATCAAGCCATTTTACAATCTTTATTGATCATTTTAACATCATACGTAATCCCATTTTGTCTATCAAATATTGTTAATGGTTTTACTCTGTGTGCTCTGTTACATTTTGCTATGTTCAAGGCATTATATTTGAAACTCTTATTGAGTAGGGATAATTAAGAGCTATAATAATGGTATGGTCCTCCTTGGCAGGATTTTCTCTTAGATCTGAGACTCTACAAGACAATCATATTCCAAATTCAGTGATTGACTTTCTCAGTTTACACAGAAGGCAAGGTAGGCTATAGTCTTATTTCTGCTTCTCCTTGTGCTTTGGGGATCTCAACTTAAATTTGGGTTGTACCAAAGTTTTCAAATTTGATTGCTGCTGGATTTTGAATTTTGTTTCTCTAGTATCAAGTGTCTAGTAAAAACACAGTTCAGAGTGTTTTAGCAGTTTCAAATGCTCTCATAGCTAAAATGGCTTCAGGCATATATCTCTAGACTCTCATTGTGTTTCGTATTTTGACCCAGTAATCCCTCACTTATTTTTATAATCATTCTGATATTTTTAACTTTAAAAGCTATTTTTGTCTGGATTTTTAAGTTGTCTTAAGTAGGAGTTTTTAGATCACCATTACTAGAAGCAACAACAAATATACATGAAAATTTCTGCAGTAGTTTATCACATCTTTATGGCTTTGAACTTCCATAAGCCGAGGCATCCTTCTCTAATCACTTAGGCTAACTCCAATTTACCCTTTAAAACAACACAAGAATTGCTTCATTTAAGAACATGTTCAGGGATGACTCTTCCCCACTGTTCTTACCAACATTCCCACACACTCTTTGCTACCCACACCTTGTTTATGAACTTTCATTAGGTATATCAGCGTCACCAGAATTTTGCTCTATTGTATTTTTGTCCTTTAGAGCTCTAGTTAAATATGAATTCCATAGAATGTCTGTCCCTTTTCTTTCAAACCTGGGTTAGTTATTTCTTCTCATTCTTTGTCAGAAGCTACTTTATTAGAGAAACTTACAGCTGTATTGTGACTTTGGAGCCTTTACAGTTTTTTGACTGGAAAAATCAAGCATCCCTGAGATTTTTACGCAGCTTTCTAGCTGATATTATTCAGAAATCTGTTCAACACAGACTTTTTAAAGAAGCCCCTTTCAGACCACTCAGTTACAAAACCTCTTCTCAATCACTGCTCTTTTTAAAATGTGCTTATTTAGTTCAAATATGCATCACTATTAAAGAAAAACCAGTACGATTTTTTTCTTTTTAAAGTTGGCTTACCTATTATCTATCTCTCCCATTAAAATGATTCCTCTGCGCTGGGGTTTTGTTGTGCTCATCTTAGGCCAGGCACTCAATAAATTGTCTCTGAATGATTGAATTTTTTGACTCCCTTGCCAGATTCTCAACTTCATGAGGCCAAGGATTGTTGTATTCAGTCCTTCTTTATCCTCAATGTCTGTTAAAATTCAGTCACTTACGTGAGTAATGGGAAAAATCACAGAAAGAAAGAGTTAAAACTACAGAAAAACCCCGTAGGTTCAATAACACAAAGCTTTCTAAAATTATTTAGCCCAAGAATTGAATACTGGTTGCACATTGGATTTTTTTAAATGGTATTGAATTTAATTTAAATGGAAATAATTGAATGGTAGAATTATAAAAAAAAATTATAAAAGCAACTTGCTCCTTAAAGTAAGAATTATATAGGGCATCTCTTCTAGAAGCAAAATTTTCAAATGTCAAACATCTGAAAGCATAGAAGGAGAAGTAAGAGTGTGAATTGTACTTCAATGCTCTTTTCTTTATATTCAGCAAACAGCTTCATTCACACCTTTCCAGTTTTTTCAACTCTTTTGACAAAGCCTTCAGAGGAGTTACTGCTGATGACCACCATCACAGCCTGACAGGAGAAATTTTATAAAGAAAAATAATAGCATGTTTTTCCCAAATTGTTAAGGATATCGTGAAGCTCTGTTGGATTCAAAGGAGGAATGTGCAATTCCATGCTATATATAATAATAACTTATTATAATAGTGGCTTTGCAATTTCTCAGATATATCCATTTACTGAAACCACTATCAAATAAACAAAAACAAACAAATTAACAGGGGTTTGAGACAGGAATTATCTAATCTAAAAATAGCACATGTTCACAGAATACACAACACATACCCCAAGTACAACTCTAGGTTTCAAGTAATAGTCAAAACAATAGTAAACATGATTCAGACCCTACCAGTCAAATCATAAATGGGACCTTAACTGTAAATACTTATCTTTAGATCAAAGCGGGTAATTGGGTGCTGAAGATACATTATAGAATATGTTATAGAACTCCTCTGAAATGAGTCATTTATTCCATCACTTTTCCTGCACAGCTGCTGACCCATGTTTTGGTTCCTGGAAATAGCTGCTACCCTGTCATACTTCTTAAAAGCCCATATATTGATAACTCTATTCATTCCTCCATTCCTCTGTGACTGTCACTGTATTAAAATGTGGAGTCAGCTGACTCACTTGTGGTGGTAATAAAGTAGATGAGTTTGCAAAGTATTTTGTTATTTCTAAAAATGCAAAAACCAAATTACATTGAAATCATAAGGGGTTTTTCAGGCAGAGCTGTAGGATGTGGTTTCTTGTGTAATCCACAGAGATTAGCTCCAACACATATTTAAACTCTCCTCTAGGAGCAACCTTAGTGGTAAAACAAGAAGATAAACAGATGTATACACACCCTGGCACAAAATTATCTCTTATGTTTGGCTTCCTAGTCTCCTCGTGTTACTTATTTATCTTAACTTCTCTCTGAAATCAGGGAACACAGAATCTCAATCAGTTGACATTTTTCTACTGAATTACCCAATAGTCTGATCATACCCCTAAGACTTTTTTAAATTATTTCACTCATAATCCCAAATCTGCTTTGCTTCCTCATCTTAGTACACTGTAATTTGATTTCAAAATGAGGACAGTTGTCAGTAATGCCACATTCATTCATCTATTTTACAATTCCATGTACTTAGAACTATGAAGATATGTTAATAACATCCATTCCAATAAGCCACCCTAAATTTATTATCATGAAACAAGACCTCAAGAAAGAGAATTCAAATTCATCCTTGTATTTGCAATGTATTGCAATAAAGCCTTTATCAATAGACTTCCCTGTGCACATGGTGGTCAAATTGCAGGTGAAAACCAGCCAGATCTATTACAAGCTTTCTCATGGCTTCTAGGTAACCCAAGTGAGCCTTTATTGATACTGGGAAGGGATAAAGCAGGGAAGGGATAAACAGTGATGTAAGAATTGGCTAGACAAAAGTATGACTCTCATTACAAAGTGACTATTTTAAAGCAAAAGAGCCTGTTGGGAATATTGTTTTATAAAATAGTGGTTTTTTAATTAACTTTTTAAAATTCAATTAGATAACATATAGTGTACCATTAGTTTCAAATGTAGATTTCAGTTATTCATCCATAGCATAAAATAGCTAATGCTCAGTACTTACTGTTATAGCTTCTTGAAAGCAGAATTTTAACCCACTGAGCCACCCCGGCGCCCTTGAAAGCAGAATTTTAGATTATATTTTCTGATTACTTCCATGTAGTACAACACTTTCCTGCCAGCAACCTTCAAAACATACTGTTGGTTAGAGGAATTTCTTTAATAATAAATAAATAGGAATTTATGTAAATTTATAAATATATAAAATAAATAGGAATTTATTCAAATTTATTTAAATATTGCACACTGATTCATTGTTCATAAATAAGGTGATGATATTATAGCCATTATTTGGTAGCACTGATATTTCATTTTCTTTTTACTTCTCAGTGCATTCTCTTTGCACAAAATAGATATATATTTTAAAAGAATCTGAATCTGTGGCAAACTTTTAAAAAACCCTATACAGTAAAGTTTATCATTTTAAGTAATCTCAATTATCTTCCTCAATTGTGATGGTATATCCTTCTATCTAGGCCAGATATTGTATGAGGGATTTGAAGAGACATACTTTTCTAAATTTCACTTTTCTCATTGGCAAAATGCTGATCATGATCCTACAATAAAATACACTTAAATTTTTGGATGAAAATTTATTTATTTTTTTAAGATTTTATTTCTTTATCAGAGAGAGTGGGCGAGAGAGTAAGCACAGGCAGAAAGAATGGCAGGCAGAGGCAGAGGGAGAAGCAGGCTCCTGGCCGAGCAAGGAGCCCGATGCGGGACTCGATCCCAGGACGCTGGGATCATGTCCTGAGCCAAAGGCAGCTGCTTAACCAACTGAGCCACCCAGGCATCCCTTTTGATGAAAATTTAATCTGTATAAACAATATATTTGCTGTAATGCGTGGTTCATGGAAAACATCTTATTTAATTATAAGCAACAACAGTATTAGAAATTAAGTAAATATGTCTATAATATTTAAAGTTTTAACACATAATTCCAGTGATTTGCCTTATTTTATCAAATCCCTTTACCACTTTCATTGACAGAGTCAAATGTACTTTTTCTACCAGTAGGCAACTCTTTGTCTTTTGTCAGAAAGATGGCCTTGTGAATTATTTATAATAGAGATATTAGCAATAATAATAATAATAATAAATAGCAATGAATATGTTTAACAAGTTTTCTTAACTAATTAGGGTTCTTAGACATCAATTAGAGGAACCACCTCTGGAAAGCAAATTAATCTGCAGGACATTCCAGAATTAACAAGTCAGTCAGATACAGGGCTGTCCGCAAACTGAAAGGTGAAGCAAAAGGACTAGGTTTGGAAAATAGGTAATGACAGTGAAAAAAATGATCAAATTTTTGGGCAAAATAAATTCTTAGGTGTCCTTTCAATGGAGTCCTGGGCTTTATGTAGCAGAAACTCTGGAGATTATCTCAATCCATTGGAGTCACCCCGTTTATTAGCTTGCTATTGACAAAGTTATTTACAAACTCTAGAGCAAGAGGTTATAATGTAGAAAACTGATGGTAATGCACAAGATTCTTGTTAACAATAATGCAAGTTAGTGCGTTTTCATTAGAAAACATAAATTCTATATCCCAAATTATGGGCCCAGAGCACTTCTGCTGCACAACTCTGCTTATATCCCAAATAACCATGTGAACTAGTTTTAATATCTGCTTCTCTTATTAATTGTTGAATAAAAATTCTTGACACAAGTATTTTATAATTGTGTGATAATCATGCATTTAATTTCTTGGAGAACAAAACACCTTAGAAGAGAAATGGAAAAACATTTCAACACCTTTATTTTAAGATTCTATAGACAAATGGTCATCAAATTGGTAAGATATGTAAGACTTGAACAAAATTATCAACTAACTAGATATGCTTTATATTACAGAACACTCCCAACAACCGCAGACTACATATATCTTAAGCCATGATTTTCTTTGCAAAGGTCAACATTGATAATGTTCTAGTCATACCTCCGTGTACCAGGAAAGAAGTAGCATATTTCTTGAAAGACGCAGCTATCAAAGCTCCATTGGGAAACCATAAAGATGGAGAAGGGATTTGCAAATTATATATCTGATAATGGACATCAACTCTGATTATTAAAAAATGAATAAAAATAAAATACCTTACTTAACCAGAGTATCCAATTTTACATGTGAAGAAAATTATTGAAGAGACATGTCACCAAAAGGATATAGATGGCTTATAAGCATATGACAAATTTCTCAACATTTAGACATTAAAGAAATACAAATTAAAATCATAATGAGACATGCTTACATATCTATTAGAATGGCTAAAATTAAAAGGCTAATTGTAATTCGTCTGAGCTAGATTGAGAAGTGACAAAAAATCTAAACTGTTGTTGGCATATATCATGATACCACCACTTTGGAAAATAGTTTGAAAAATTTTTTAAATGCAAAATATGTTGCAGTTACACGAATAGCCATTTTACTACTAGGCATTTAACCAAGAGAAACAAACCCTATGTTCGTACAAGAACTTGTATATGAATTTCATAGCAGCTTTATTTTTAAGAATTGGAAACAGTGAAATGTTCATCAATGTCCATCAATAGAGCAAAGACAAATTATGATCTATTCATTAAAGAGAGATTACTATTCAACATCAAAATGAACTATTTACAATTGGAGATTCTCAAAGTAATGGTGCTGAGAAAATAAAAGCTAGGCAATAAATAGTATATACTGTGTGATTCCATGACTATAAAAGAATCTAGAAAATACAAATTTATATATAGTCACAGTCATCAAATATATTGGTGTGATTTTAGTGCCTTCTTCTGTGCTCCCATAGCTTCCTACACTTGGATCTCCGAGCATTTGTTACACCATGTGAAAATATGAACTCTTTTTCTTTATTCTGTCTTACTAGAATAAGAATCCTTGAAATTTTATGGACATTTGAACTCTCAGTTATAAGCAGAAATTCTATCACACAGTAAATTTCCAAATATAAAGGCCAGAGTTTTACAATGACTTCTAAGCTTTTACATGATCTAGCCACTCATTTAACCTCTGTGACCTCTTTCCCTGCTACTGTTCAGTCCCTCACAGTGGCCTCCTTGCTATTCCTCAGATATGCCAGGCACGATCCAACCTTATGGCCTTCAAGATACCAATTCCTTTGTCTAGAGTGACCTTATTGCTGATAGTTCAGGGCAAATTCATCACCTTTCCCTACCTTTGTTCAATTGTCAGGTTCATTTAACTACCCTGATCTTCCTATTAAAATTTTTAACTCCCCATCCCCTGCCTAGCAACCTTGATTTTTCTCACCCTGATCGAATTTTCCTTTTCCCCCATTGTACTCATCATTTTTGAATACACTATGCAATTTATATTAAGGTTTATAGCTTTTAATTGTCTCACCCATTAAAATAAAAGTTCTACAAAGCCAAGTATTTCATTTACCAGTGTAGTCTGAAGTAATATCTGCCATATAATAAGTTCAGGAGACAATTGGTATATTTCAGAAAAAATTAATGTTGAGAGTATACTGAATTTCAGAAGTCATTTCAATATTTTTTCCAAAAATAAACTATGTGAAACGTACCTTAAATTTACTTTCAAAATATATTATAGCATATAATGGACAAAATAAGATAAAATGAGACAAAAAACAGCAAAATAAGACAAAAGCCTTAAAGAAACAATCATATAAATAACCATTTCAAACCTACTTAAAAATTGCATAATACCACACTCCTAGATCCTCTCTGAATGCTCTAAAATAACCCTTCAAAGGAATTACGTTTTTAAAAATAACAGATTTTTTGGCAAATAATTTAATAAAAGTTTCATTCATCTATGTAGATCATAAAAATGTTTTTAATAAGCATGAAATGATAACTCTGAAGTGTGCTAAAATGAAACCACCTGCTAAGTGTGAGAGAACAAAAATAAACATCATTTTTCCAAATAAGAGGAATTTATTACCTTTGAATCAAAGCATGTGGATTTATTCAAACTGGCAATAAAGGAATATGGAAACACAATCCATAGAAAGTCATATTTTAGTTTTCTAAAAGACTTCATAGTAAAGAGTATATATTTTTGAAATGCTACATAATGCTACATAATGACAAGATGACAGGTTGTGACAAATAGCATTTTAAAAGCTCTACACATAATGGAAAGGAAGGTGTCATTCCCTATAATTTTATATATGTCATTAATATACTATATCTTGATACAACAATACCAAACAGATGTATATCAAAGACTAAATCATTTTTAATGGAACATAATAATTTGAACCTACATCTATTAATCATTTTTTTTCGATCTAACATTTATACTCTCGCTAAACATTTTATCAGTTGTCGACAAAATTAAAAAAAAATAGGATAAAAAGTTGTGTTTGGAGAAGTAGCTTTTCTTTGAAATTTGCATTTAAATGAAAATATTTGCTGATATTTTCAAAATTTTAAATGTAATTTTATATATATCTGACCTATCAGATGATATAAAATTTTTGGAGAAAATATGACATAGTTTTTTGATCTTGGTTGAAGGTATTAATAAAGAGCAAATGTTTGTATTTTTTGTATTGTGATATCTTAGTTAATAAACATGAATAACTGGTATAAAATAAGTTTTTAAAAAAATTTTATTTATTTCCTTGACAGAGATCACAGGAAGGCAAAGAGGCAGGCAGAGAGAGAGGAATGGAAGCAGGCTCCGTGCTGAGAAGAGAGCCCACTGTGGGACTCAATCCCAGGAACCTGGAATCATGACCTGAGCCGAAGGCAGAGATTTTAACCCACTGAGCCACCCAGGCGCTCTAAAATATGTTTTTTTTTTCCTTTTTTTAAAGATTTTATTTATCCATCTGACAGAGAGAAATCACAAGTAGACAGAGAGGCAGGCAGAGAGAGAGAGAGGGAATCAGTCTCCCTCTGAGCAGAGAGCCCGATGTGGGACTCGATCCCAGGACCCCGAGATCATGACCTGAGCGAAGGCAGCGGCTTAACCCACTGAGCCACCCAGGAGCCCTAAAATATGTTTTCTTTTAATATAGAATCATAGTTCTTGCAAAAATATGGAACTAACTGGAACTGAATGCCTCCTTCAAGGTCAGCTCTGGAGAAATTATGCAAGTGTAATATAGAACTATTTCAGATATGAACCAAAAACAAAGAAATGATGATAAATTCCTTAAAAGACTCAAAGTTGCTCTTGACTGGTATGTTTCAAGCTCTATTCCTGGTTTGAGGACAGTTTTTAACAGGCCTGTCACTGTAGAAATCAGCTGGATGTTTAGAGGCTATCAGAACTGTACAAAAACCTTGAAGGGGTAAAAACTTGAAAATTCTTTAGAGAGATTAGCTCCCTAAGGCATTATTCATCCACACATTTTCCTCCAAACAATTAAGGCTGATGGATGAGGGGCACCTGAGGGGCTCTCTCATCACGTGGGTGGTGGGTTAAGCCTCTGCCTTCATCTCAAGTCATGGTCTCTGGGTCCTGGGATCCAGCCCCACATCAGGCTCTGCTCAAAAGGAAGACTGCTTCCCTCCCTGCTTGCCTGTCTCTCTGCTTACTTGTGATCTCTCTCTCAATCTCTCTCTCTCTCTATGTGTCCAATAAATAAATAAAATCTTATAAAAAAGGCTGATGGATGCTAAGTTATGAAAACGGCTCCCTCCAAATGATGCTTCTTCATAAGGATTTAAGAATTTAAAATTGTAAGAATTTAAAATTGAAACTTGATTGTAGGATTTATCTTATAGAATAACATCAAGTGATGGCAGTTATTATTAGTTCTGAAGTATTTGTGATTCTGAATTCTTGGCCTCATTAGTAAATTTATTTTTAATAAAGTATTATTTAATATATAATAATATATATAATATACTATATATAACATATATATAGTATATAATAAATTCATCCATTTATTTATTATTTATTTATTATTATTATTATGTATTTATTTATTAACTCAAACACAAGAAAATGAATGACCTGATTGAAAAATTGGCAAGGACTGGAACAGACACCACACTGAAGAAGATTTTGAGATGGCAATAATGATATGAAAAGATGCTGTGATGATCCACAGCATGTCTAATTAAGGAATTGTAAATTAAAAGAACAATGAGGGGCGCCTGGATGGCTCAGTGGGTTAAGCCACTGCCTTTGGATCAGGTCATGATCTCAGGTCCTGGGATCGTGTTACACGTTGGGCTCACTGCTCAGCAGGAGCCTGCTTCCCTTTCCCTCTCTCTCTCTCTCTGACTGCCTCTCTGTCTTCTTGTGATCTCTCTCTGTCAAATAAATAAAATCTTTTTAAAAAATAAATAAATAAATAAAACAATGATATATCACTACACATCTATTAGAATGGCTAAAATCCAAAATACTGACAACATAAAATGCTTTTGACGATGAGGAACAAGAGAAACTCTCATTCATTCTGGTGAGAACACCAAAATGGTGCTACCCTTTGGAAGACAGTTGGGCAGTTTCTTACAAAACTAAACATATTCTTACCATATGATCCAGCAATCGTGCTCCTTGGTACTCACCCCAAAGAGCGAAAACTTTGTGTACACAGAATCCTGCATATAAACCTGTGTTTGTAACAGCTTTACCCATAAGTGCCAAGAGTTGGAAGTAACCAAGATGTCCTTCAGGAGGAGAATGGATAGATAAACTGTGGTCCATTGAAACAATGGGATATGATTCAGCGATAAAGAGAAATGGCTATCAAGCAATGAAAAGACATGGAACAAACTTAAAATCCGTCATAATAAGTGAAAGAAGTCAATTTGAAAAAGCTTCATGTTGCATGTTTCCAGCTATATGACCTTCTAGAAAAGGCAGAACTATGCAAATGGTATAAAGGTCAGCGGTTTGTAGCAGTTAGGAGAGGAGGAGGATGAACAGGCAGAGCACAGAGGATTTTTAGGCCAGTGAAAATGTTCTGTATGATATGTAAGATATTTTAGATACATATCGCTACACAGTTGTCAAAATGTATAAGATACTATACCAAGAGTGAACTCTATGAGAAAAGGTTTTTTAAAGATTTTATTTATTTACTTGACAGGCATCAAAGCAGGCAGAGAGGCAGGCGGGGAAAGCAGGGGTTGGAGGAAAGCAGGCTCCCTGCCAAGCAGAGAGTCTGGTCTGGGGCTCGATCCCAGGACCGTGAGATTATGACCTGAGCTGAAGGCAGAAGCCTTAACCCACTGAGCCACCCTGGTGCCCCACCAAGAGTGAACTCTAATGTAAACTGTGGACTTTGGGGTGATAATGATGTGTCAGTGTAGGGTCAGTGAGCATGAAAAATTATCACCGTGGTACAGGATGTTGATAATGGGGAAGGCTGTGTGTATGTGGGGAAAGGGAATTTTACTTTGACCCCAAACTACTCTAAAAAATGCAGTCTGTTAAAAAAAACTTTATAATGCAATATAATACAAAACAAGAATGCATATCAAGAGAGAAATAATGTTTAAAGGGAACGAAGAACTTCAGTAATGTGTACCTAGGGATTTTGATTGCACATTTGTAGGAAGTTTACATTGTCATTAGCAATTGTTTATCTGTGAAGTAGAAGTAACATAAAGAGTGATGAAAACTCAAAAACGCAACACTAAAAAAATGCCATCTATGGGCTCTTAAAAAATGGAACAAAATTTGCTTGGCTTTTTATGCGTTGTGGGGAATGAAGGGACAGAATTTAAATTCAGCTTTATAAAAGATTGGATAATATGTTTCTACAAAGAAGGCTCCTCTGAGTAACATAGAAATGGACATGGTAGCAGAAAGTGGAAAAAAGGTTACATCTCTTGTGAGCTCACGTTCTCTGAAACCCTGTCACTTAGTGGAGACAGTAACTGTTCGATGAGAGCAAATGGTAGTCTTTCAGATTCCCGGGATTTTCACTAAGAATCGTGAATGGATTTTTTAAAAAATATATGAAGAATGTCTACAGTGCAAGTACCTGCAAATAACTGACATTTTGGAGAGAATATTTTAATCAGCAGAGAAGGTAAAAATGAAAAAAGTTCCACAATCAGAGTAAACATATGGGATTAAAAATAAAAGATAAAAAAATTTTTTTAAAGGAATTTAAACAAAAGTCCTTTTAAGAGACAGTTGGCTGTTTAAACCAAAAGTACAACTCACTAAGAGAATCACCGCATTATTTATTGGGGTAGAAGGACCTGGAATGTGGAAAGGCCCATTCTGCAGAGGAAAAAATAGAATCACTAACAGGCCTCATGCCTTGCACAGCCAGTGGCTAGAATCCCTGCCTCATGAGACCCTGTGCTAGAAGGCCGCTAGAACCATCTCAACTATATTAGTCTATCTTGGAAGCCACAAGTGTTTGCCCAGTTAAGAGCATGGTAACAATAAGTCACGTTAAGTTATAATGATTATAGATACCTTTAAAAGCCTTGTCAAGTTCCTTTTTGAGTAACCCTCACCCCACCCTTAGAGAAATTTATCTGTGGTTCACCTCTTTGAAATACCTCATTGTTGTTCCACATTTACTATAGCCAAAAAAAAAAAAAAAAAAAAAGCTTTTTATTAACAAAGTGTTCAAAGGGGGCGCCACTGTAAACAATGAGAGTTTTCGCTGCCGGGACAGTTTTGTTGCAGAAACAGCTGAAAGCACTCAGGTCAGACAGAGCCAAGGGCTGGAGGGATTTTTAAAATTACAAAAACCGAACCAAATCAAACCAAAACAATAATCAAAACCAATGGCCAAGATTTCAAAATTGCTACTAAAGGTATGACATTCTCCTAAGACATGTGAGTGACTTGATCAATATATTTATATATTTATATTTGAAGAAGGAACTATTTGATGCAGCAAATCCACGTTGATTAAAAATGACCAGATATGGGGGCTCCTGGGTGGCTCAGTGGTTTAGGCCTCTGCCTTCGGCTCAGGTCATGATTTCAGGGTCCTGGGATGGTACCCCACATTGGGCTCTCTGCTCAGTGGGGAGCCTGCTCCCCCGCCCTCTCTCTGCCTGCCTCTCACCTACTTGTGATCTGTCTGTCAAATGGATAAATAGGATCTTTAAAAAAAGAATTACTAGGTGTGAAATATTCGAGGGTATGGGAAGGAAAATGATTTCACCTGATCTGACTAGGAAGTGGTTGAAGCCTGAATTAAAGTGCTATAAAAAGAGTAAAGACCTGGGAATTATATGGGGAAAAAATCCCTAGAAAAACAACAATAATAACTGGCTGCACTTTATTGATCCAGATCCTGCGGTAGGCAAAGAAGAGCTGGTTTTAGCCAGAGGATGATCTCCGTTTGTCTTCATGATCTGGCATTTCCTGCAAGCCAGGCATGGGGCTCTGCACTAGAGCTGCAAATGCTGGGGAGCCCTCACTGTCCCTTTACTCTTCTCAGCGGGACAACGGGCATGTCCATGGTGCAGTGTGACAGGCTTTACCACAGGGAGATAAAAGACTGCCAAGGGTAGGTTGGAGCTGGGAAAAGCCACTTAGGAACAGATTTTCAGGGGAGGTGATAGACAAGAGCAAAGCGAAGAATGAGGATGAGTGTGTTAAGTTTCAAATTGACAGGAGGCAGCACAGTGCATTCGGGAATCTACAGCAAGTTCATGACAACGGATAGCTGATCTGGCAGCATCACCTGGGGATGGAGGCTGAACCCCGGGGTTAACACTGGGGGTGAGATGGTTTGTATACTATGCCGAGGAGGTGAGGTACTACACTGTGGGGGCACAGGGAGCTACCAGAGGAATTCAAATATTAGAATCGTAACCATAGTAGAGTATTTAATTGCATCCTAGCTTTCATCAAGGGTAAGATGCACTATAGTTTATGTTCGACTAAGAAAGAGAAATGCTGTCAGTTAAACTAGGATATGTCATCAAGTGCAAGGTGAGTGCCACCTTAAGAGATATTAGAATGGGGGGGGAGGACAAATCTTAGAACAAGTAAACTGTGGTACTAGAATAATTAAGAAAGTTCGAACTCTTGGATCAACAAAAAAAGTGATTATTGCATCCCATGTGCCCCAAACTATATTAAGTCTTAGAACAAGAGACATTCTCATCTTGATGCCTCGCAGCTGTTAGACCCAAGGTACAGAGGGCAGTAGCCAACGACCAGCAGGCCCCAAGTGCCATGTGCAGACTCTAAGAGCAACTGCATTTGAGAGAGGAAACAGTTGAGAGTGGGCTTTCTGAGGTAGAGAATTACTAGCTGGGAAAGTAGGAAAATTGACACAGAATCGGAATTGATGCCCCTACATGACAGAGTTGGTGAAACTTCCCTTCTCAGAGATCTTGAGGCTCCTCAGAAATGTATTTTTCATTTTAGACGGAACTTTCAGGATAAATATGATGTGTTTGAGTTCCTGGTTCTCTCATCAAGACTGTTTCTTAGGCTTCACTGGCACAAGAAAAAGGTTTTGATAGTCCAGGGTAAATCCTGACAAAAGCAAAGCACGGTATCTATGAAATCTAACCACTCAGAAGAGAACAACAGATAAAAGGCCAGGCCGACCTGACCCTGCAGGATAGGTAAGGTTGGTCCGGTAACAGGGGTAGAGGGGACTTGCCCATCTCCTGCTAGAAGAGCTAGAGAAGAACCCTTCTGGAGACCCACCAGGAGAGGAGAGCAGTAGGTGCTGATGATGAAGAATATTTTAATCAGCAGAGAAGGTAAAAATGACAAAGTTCCAGGATCAGAGTAAACATATGGGATTAAAAAATAAAAAATAAAAAAAAGATTTTTTTGAAAGAACTTTTTTTTTAAAGAAATTTAAACAAAATTCCTTTTTAAGAGACAGTTGGCTGTTTAAATCAAAATTACAACTCACTGAAAGAATCGCCGCATTATTTATTGGGGTAGAAAGGACCTAGAATGTAGAAAGACCCATTCTGCAGAAGAAAAAATAGAATCACTAACAGGCCTCATGCCTTGCACAGCCAGTGGCTAGAATCCCTGCCTCATGAGACCCTTTGCTAGAAGGCCGCTAGAACCATCTCAACTATGTTGGTCTTTCTTGGAAGCCAACAAGTGTTTGCCCAGTTCAGAGCAGGGTAACAATCAGTCACGTTATGTTATAATGATTGTCGATATCTTTAAAAGCCTTGTCAAGTTCCTTTTTGAGTAACCCTCACCCCACCCTTAGAGAAATTTATCTGTGGTTCACCTCTTTGAAATACCTCATTGTTGTTACACATTTAAGACACAATGAAGAAAAAAAAATTGACAATTTGTTCCAGATTTTAAAAGTCACTTGCCATTCAATCCAAATTGTGAGTTTGATCGGTTACCGAACACTTTATAATGCACCCCGGTAATTTTACAGAGATTATTTTTTTCTTACCAATTCTTGATTATTCTGTCTTGCAATGCAGAGAAAGCTAACTAATTTAAAATAAACTTCCGTTAATTTTGATTGTTATAAACTTAAAATTGATTAATTTCCATATACAGAGTATAAATGTTCACAATTTACATTAAATATACATTCTGTGTATACCTTGGAAAAATTATACTGAAAATTGAAATTAAAATGATGTTGTATATAGCTGCAAGAAGCCACCTGTCCCATTTCATCTTACTATATAAGTTGTGTCAGGTAATTTATAAAATCCCTACTGCATAACAAATCTATTTTTTGTTGGAGTGGGTAGTAATGTTTCTTCTTATTTCTAAATAAGAGTTGGTCTATGAGTGCATCTGCAACTGTATTTTTCCTAAGTGGCTTCATGGTCTTGAACTGAGAAAGCTCAGAACATTAGACATCAAAATAATATAATCTGACATAATTAGACATCAAGGAAATGCAATTAAAATGACACTGAGATATCACTACACACTTATCATAATGGCTAAAATAAAATATAATGACAAGACCAAAAGAAAAAAATATAGCATTTGATGATACACAATGGCAAGTTGTACCATAACTTAACCATCTCAGACTAGTGTAGTGTTAAATTTGTTTTTCTAAGCAATGTTTTATGTCACTTACCACTTTTCAAGGATTTAAAGTGCTATCATTTTAATTAAAACTGTGAAATTTGGTCAGATTTAAATTTCAATTTATGTTAAAACATCCTGTAAACTGTGTTAAACTTTGACATTTGTTCCCTCTGTTCAGTGAATAACACTATATCATATTTTGAAAAATAAACTAATTTTCATTTTGAAAAATATCCCTTTTTCCTCTTATGGTAATTATTAATATGAATTAAGAGTAGAATTTGATATGGTTCCATATGACCATAAATACTTTATTGTATATTATCAAATTTAATAATGAATATAATGTACTTCTTTGGACAATTTTTAAAGACCAGTCTACTCTTAAAAAAAAAAAATGGAGACGCACTTCTTCAGTTCAAACAAATTTCATTTTATTATATAACCTCAGACAAATTTCAACAAATCATAATTTATTAAAATTATGTCTACTTAAAAATCACACAGAAGAGTAAAACCATCAAAAATAAAAATAAACACACACAACACACACAGATCAGCCATGTATTGGCAAATCACAATTGCTGTAACAATACATTAGACATTTCACAGTTAAGGGCTATCAAAATTTCCATCAGTGACAAAAAGATTTGTATCCAAATGGACTGATTTTCCAGAATCCAAGAAAAAGTCTCCTAGGGTTTATATAAATATTTGAACAAATACTTCTTAAATTTAGGAAATTCAGAACATACGATTAAAGAATATTCGCAGTGCAGACTATATTCAATCCTTCCTTCAAAATGTGCCTTTGAGTACATAATTCTGTTTTCTCTATCTAAATTGAGCTGTCCTCCAAGGAAGTTTTCTAAAATGTGTGTCTGTGTGTGATAAATGTTCTAAGACCTAACACGCTTCATTGTATTTTTACTGTGCTCTCAAATTTAATCAATAATTTGGCTTGATGTATAATATGTAGTTTCAAATATCTTTTCCATCTATATAAACACCCAGCTGTCTCCTTTATATGCTATTACTATTGAGAATTCTGCTGTCAGTATTATTCTTGTACATTTTAGGTGATCTGTTTTTCTCTTGGGCATCATTTATGCTCTTCTCTGTTTTTGACCTTCTTAAAACTCACCATAATATATATGAGTGTTTTTTTTTTAAGATTTTGTTTATTTATTTGACAGAAAGAAATCACAAGTAGTTGGAGAGGCAGGCAGAGAGAGAGAGAGGAGGAAGCAGGCTCCCCGCCGAGCAGAGAGCCCCATGTGGGACTGGATCCCAGGACCCTGAGATCATGACCTGAGCCGAAGGCAGCGGCTTAACCCACTGAGCAACTCAGGCGCCCTATATGAGTGGATTTTTGTGTGTGTGGTTTTTGTTTTGTTTTGTTTCTGATTTCTCATGTTTGGCATCATTTTAAGTCTGGTATCTTTTATCTTTCTTTAATTCTCCAAAATTTATCTCAATACTTATTTAAATATTTTCTTTATTTTTTTCTCTTCTGCTGCATTTGGGCAGAAGTCATTAATTTGTTTGTTTGTTTGTTTTTCCCAACTCACTTATTCCTTTTACAGCTATATTCATCTTAGTCTCCATTTGTTGTATTCTTTATTTCAACAATTTTCACTTAATTTATACTCACAGTATAGTATCTTTCTTTTCTTTGTATATGTATATCATTATTTTATCATATACATTTAAGCTATTTTTTAAAATATTTTATTTATATATTTGTAAGTGGGAAATCACAAGTAGGCAGAGAGGCGGGAAGAGAGAGAGGAAGGGAAGCAGGCTACCTGCTGAGCAGAAAGCCTTATGTGGGCCTTGATCCCAGGACCCTGAGATCATGACTTGAACCGAAGGCAGCGGCTTAACCCACTGAGCCACCCTGGTGCCCCTTTTAAGCTATTTTTTAAAAGTACAGTCATTCTTTTGTTTTTAAGATTTTATTTATTTATTTATCTGACAGAGAGAGATCACAAGTAAATGGAGGGCAGGCAGAGAGAGAGAGAGAGAGAGAGAGAGAGAGAAGCAGACTCCCTGCTGAGCAAAGAGCCTGATGCAGGATTTGATCCCAGGACCCCGAGATCATGACCTGAGCTGAAGGCAGTGGCTTAATCCACTGAGCCACCTAGGCGCCCCTAAGGTATTTTTAAAATTCCTGTTCCAATAACACTTCGATTGCCATATAAAGTTAACCACATCATCTTTTTTAGGTAAGTAATTGTACTTTTTATGTGCATAGATATTTTGGTCCATGAGTTCAGCTCCTCTTAGGATCATCAAATCTCTGTAAAGTCTGGGTATGCTAAGATTTTCTAAGCAACAATAAAATACATTGAAACCTGGTAGCTTAATTATAATAATGTTTTCTTTCTCAATCATTCACAATAGCATTACATTCTGAGTAGCTTCCTTCTATTTTGCAGCTATAGTGTTTGGAGAAACTTGAATTGTGATATCACTGTGATAATGTGAATTAGTCAGGGTTTTTCAGAGAATCCGGAAGAGAAAAAAAAAAAGGAAGATATTCTCCAGGGCCAACTCTAGAAGTGACTATTAAAACATCTGTCCAAATTCAATTGAACAAAACTCAGAAATGCCATCTCCAGTGAAATACAAAGGAGATTATATATAGTTCTGGGCACACACATCTCATTTGACCCAATGATGTACATCAATGAAAGACTGAAGACCAATCACCACTCCATGGGAGAATTTAAAAATAAATTTACTAATGAGTCCAAGAATTCAGATCTCAAACTTCAGATCTAATAATAACTGGCTTCAATTGATGTTATCCTGTAACATATATCCTATGATCAAGTTTCAATTTTAAATTCTTACAATTTTATATTTTAAATTCTTAAATCCTTATGAAGAAGCATCATTTGGAGGGAGCAGTTTTCATAATTTATCATCCATCAGCCTTTTTTTAAGATTTTATTTATTTATTGGACACAGAGAGAGAGATTACAAGTAAGCAGAGAGGCAGGCAAGCAGGGAGGGAAGCAGGCTTCCTTTTGAGCAGAGCCTGATGTGGGGCTGGATCCCAGGACCCAGAGACCATGACTTGAGATGAAGGCAGAGGCTTAACCCACCACCCACGTGATGAGAGAGCCCCTCAGGTGCCCCTCATCCATCAGCCTTAATTGTTTGGAGGAAAATGTGTGGATGAATAATGCCTTAGGGAGCTAATCTCTCTAAAGAATTTTCAAGTCTTTACCCCTTCAAGGTTTTTGTACAGTTCTGATAGCCTCTAAACATCCAGCTGATTTCTACAGTGACAGGCCTGTTAAAAACTGTCCTCAAACCAGGAATAGAGCTTGAAACATACCAGTCAAGAGCAACTTTGAGTCTTTTAAGGAATTTATCATCATTTCTTTGTTTTTGGTTCATATCTGAAATAGTTCTATATTACACTTGCATAATTTCTCCAGAGCTGACTTTGAAGGATGCATTCAGTTCCAGCTAGTTCCATATTTTGGCAAGAACTATAATTCTATATAAAAAAAGAACATATTTTTAGAGCGCCTGGGTGGCTCAGTGGGATAAATTTCTGCCTTCGGCTCAGGTTATGATTCCAGATTCCTGGGATTGAGTCCAACAGTGGGCTCTCTTCTCAGCAGGGAGCCTGCTTCCATTCCTCACTCTCTGCCTGCCTCTCTGCCTTCCTGTGATCTCTGTCAAGGAAATAAATAAAATTTTTTAAAAAACATATTTTATACCAGTTATTCATGTTTATTAACTAAGATACCACAATACATATAATACAAACAGTTGCTCTTTATTAATACCTTCAACCAAGTTCAAAAAATATGTCATATTTTCTCCAAAAATTTTATATCATCTGATAGGTCAGATAGATATAAAATTACATTTAAAGTTTTGAAAATATCAGCAAATATTTTTATTTAAATTCAAATTTCAAAGAAAAGCTACTTTTCCAAACACGACTTTTTATCTTATTTTTTTTAAATTTGTCGACAACTGATAAAATGTTTAGCTAGACTGTAAATGTTAGATCGAAAAAATGAATAATTTGTGTAGGTTCAAATTATTATGTTCCATTAAAAATGATTTAGTCTTTGATGAACATCTGTTTGGTAATATGTTGTATCCAGATACAGTAAATTAATGACATATATAAAATTATAGGGAAATGACACCTTCCGTTCCACTATGAGTAGAGCTTATAAAATGCTATTTGTCACAACCTGTCATCTTGTCATTATGTAGCATTATGTAGCATTTAAAAAATGTATACTCTTCACTTTGAAGTCTTTTAGATATCTAAAATATGACATTCTATGGATTCTGTGTCCATATTCCTTTATTGCCAGTTTGAAAAATCCACATGCTTTGATTCAAAGGTAATAAATTCCTCTTATTTGGAAAAATGATGTTTATTTTTGTTCTCTCACCCTTAGCAGGTGGTTTCATTTTAGCACTCTTCAGAGTTATAATTTCATGCTTATTAAAAACATTTTTATGATCTACATAGATGAATGAAACTTTTATTTTATTAAATTATTTGCCCAAAAATCTGTTATTTTTAAAAATGTATTTCCTTTGAAGGGTTATTTTTGAGCATCCAGAGAGGATCTTGGAGTGTGGTATTATGCAATTTTTAAGTAGGTATGAAATGGTTATTTATATGATTGTTTCTTTAAGGCTTATGTATATTGTCCATTATATGCTATATAATATTTTGAAAGTAAATTTAAGGTATGTTTTACATAGTTTATTGTTTGGAAATAAATATTGAAATGACTTATGAAATTCAGTATACTCTCAACATTAATTTTTTCTAAAATATACCAATTGTCTACTGAACCTATTATATGCCAGATATCACGTCAGACTACACTGGTAAATGAAATACTTGGCTTTGTAGAACTTTTATTTTAATGGGTGAGACAATTAAAAGCTATAAACCTTAATAAAAATTGCATAGTGCATTCAAAAATGATGAGTACAATGGGGAAAAAGAAAAATTCGATCAGGGTGAGAAAAATCAAGGTTGCTAGGCAGGGGATAGGGAGTTAAGAATTTTAATAGGAAGATCAGGGTAATTACAATGAACCTGACAACTGAACAAAGGTATGGAAAGGTGATGAATTTGCCCTGAACTATCAGCAATAAGGTCACTCCAGACAAAGGAATTGGCTATATTGAAGGCCATAAGGTTGGATCGTGCCTGGCATATCTGAGGAATAGCAAGGGGCCCACTGTGAGTGGCTGAAGAGTAGCAGGGAAAGAGGTCACAGAGGTTAAATGAGTGGCTAGATCATGTAAAAGCTTAGAAGTCATTGTAAAACTCTGGCTTTTATATTTGGAAATTTACTGTGTGATAGAATTTCTGCTAATAACTGAGAGTTCAAATGTCCATGAAATTTCAAGGATTCTTATTCTAGTAAGACAGAATAAAGAAAAAGAGTTCATATTTTCACATGGTGTAACAAATGCTCGGAGATCCAGGTGTAGGAAGCTATGGGAGCACAGAAGAAGGCACTAAAATCACACCAATATATTTGATGACTGTGACTATATATAAATTTGTATTTTCTAGATTTTTTTATAGTCATGGAATCACACAGTATATACTATTCATTGGCTGGCTTTTCTTTTCTCAGCATCATTACTTTGAGAATAGTAATCTGTTTAATGAATAGATCATAATTTGTCTTTGCTCTATTGATGGACATTGATGAACATTTCCACTGTTTTCAATTCTTAAAAATAAAGCTGCTATGAAATTCATATACAAGTCCTTGTATGAACATAGGGTTTGTTTCTCTTGGTTAAATGCCTAGAAGTAAAATGGCTATTTGTGTAACTGCAACATATTTTGCATTTAAAAAACTTTTCAAACTATTTTCCAAAGTGGTGGTATCATGATATATATCAACAACAGTTTAGATTTTTTGTTGCTTCTCAATCTAGCTCAGACGAAGTACAATTAGCCTTCATAATTTTAGCCATTCTAATAGATATGTAAGCATGTCTCATGATTTTAATTTGTATTTCTTTCTGTCTAAATGTTGAGAAATTTGTCATGTGCTTATAAGGAATCCATATCCTTTGGGTGACATGTCGCATCAATAATTTTCTTCACATGTAAAATTGGATACTCTGTTTGGTTATTAGTAAGGTTTTTTATTTTTATTCATTTTTTAATAATCAGAGTAGATGTCCATTATCAGATATATAATTTGCAAATCCCTTCTCCATCTTTACAGTTTCTCAATGGAGCTTCGATAGCTGTGTTTTTCAAGAAATATGCTACTTCTTTCCTGGTACACGGAGGTATGACTCGAACATTATCAATGTTGACCTTTGCAAAGAAAATCATGGCTTAAGATATATGTAGTCTGCGGCTGCTGGGAGTGTTCTGTAATATCAAGCATATCTAGTTAGTTGATAATTTTGTTCAAGTCTTACATATCTTACCAATTTGATGACCATTTATCTATATAATCTTAAAATAAAAGTGTTGAAACTTTTTTCCGTTTCTCTTCTAAGGTAGAAGTTATAATTTTTGTTCTTAGTTTTTCCCTATATATCCCCAAATCTGTGATTAAGTATTAAAAGTCAAGCATTATTATACGCCCTGATGAATTCATCCTTTTACTCTTCTGTAATTTTGACTTGATCTTTATGTCTGATAATGAAATTTGCTTTAAAATCACTTTTCATTATCTTGATATAACCACCAAAGTTATAGTGTGATTAGTGTTAATATAGCATAGTTTTTCTTTTACTTTATAAAGCACTTCTATATTTAATCCTGAAAAAAAAACCCAGCTTTTTAGTTCTGGAAGGATCTTTCTAAATTATCTTTTCTTTTTTTTTTTTTTTAATTAATCAGTAGCAATTTTTGTTAAGGGACCTAAACTGAAAGTAGGTTTAGAACTACATTTATTTATTTATTTATTTACTTATTTATTTAGTAAAAGATTTTATTTTGTTTATTGACAGCGAGAGAGAGAGAGGAAGCACACAAGCGGGGGTATTCACCTGCAAAGGGAGAGGAAGAAGCAAGCTCCTTGGGGTGCAAGTAGTCCCATGCAGGGCTGGATCCCTGTACACTGGAATCATGAATTCAGCCAAAGGCAAACATCTGCTTAAACAACTGAGTCATCCAGGCACCCCTAGAAAATTAAAAATAAAAAGAACTTTTAAAAACATTTTGTTTCTTTTTTTTTAATATTGTATTTATTTGACAGGCAGAGACACAGGAAGAGGAACTATAAGCAGGGCAGAGGGAAAAGGAGAAGCAGGTTTCCCACTGAGCAGAGAGCCTGATGTGGGGCTCCATCCCAGGACCCTGGGATCATGACCTGAAAAGAAGGGACACTTATGGAGGAAGCCACCCAGACACCACTTTTCTATGTTTTTAATATATGGCAACTGATGCTTCCCAGCCATGAGGAGCATATTACCCATTGATTAAATCTTTGATAACAACCTATTTAAGAGGTGTGTAAATATATACTTACTCAGATTTATACACTTTGTGTTTTCTTCATAGTTTGGGGCTGGACCCCATGGTCACAACACTGCTTCCAGTCTTTGCCTTCCCATCTTTTGATACCAGGTATTTGGTCAGCAAAGCAAATTAGTATCAAAATTAATAAGCCCTTGGCACCATATCTCTGGAGCAGGGGTTGCTCTTAGCCAAGGCCCAGAGAAGTTGATGTCCCCTTGCTAGTGCTATAGCCCCAAGGACTAGGTCCCTGCCACCAGAACTCAGTCTTACATGTTATGCTAAGCAGACAAAACCAAAACAGGAAAGCTCTGACAGCTTTCACTGGCATGCCTCATCTCCCACTCCCTCAACGTCCAGGCAGTACCAGATGCCAGGGAGGGGTCTTGGTCCAACATATGGAAGGGAAGGAAGTAGCCACGATCAAGTACCTGCCTCTATGTGCCTTTCTTTCATGAGCAGGTTGTAAGGAGGAGGAAGAGGAAGGGGAAGAGAGGTGAACTTCAAGGGGTGAAGGCCTCAGGTAGGCAGCTGGCTCCTGCCAGTAGGAAAGGGACAAAGCAGAAGGCAGTGAGTCTTGCAGGGAGGGTGGGTGGTAAGGGGTACAGCTTATGAGGAATCTGGACAGGAGTAATAGGGATACTAGTCATTTGAGTCCACCATTGGCAAGCTGGGCTGGGTGTCAGGGCAGATAGGCCTCCCTGGGCAAAGGCACATGAGAGAAGGTGGAATTTTTCTCTGAGGAGCAGGTGGAGCTTTGGGTGTTGGGAAAGCATAGACAGTATTGTTCCAGGGCCAAGGACAGGTCCGGGTACTCCTGGTTGGAGGTTAAGGCCACAGTTTGATCCAGGTCTTCTACCAGCAGCTTGAAGGTACCACATGCCAGCCACCCCTCATTATTGTGTATAACTCTCTGGTGCACTTATTGGCTTATCCATCAAATGACTCCTTCAGCAGCTTGAAAACCACCTCCACAGGCACTCCAGGATATGGGAGGCTTCCAGAGTGAAGATTTTGCCCAGGATAACCCCAAAAGACCAGAAGTCACTCTGGTAGATGTAGATCTGGTCAAACATGGCCTTAGGGACCATCCACTTCACAGGCAGTCCACTGTTGGTTGTCTTTTTATAGTAACTGATGTGGTGATATCTCTGGCAAGGCTGAAGTCTGAGATCTTCATCATGTTGTCCTTTGTCACCAGCACTTCCCTGGTGGCCAGGTCTTGGTGTATGCACTTCTTGGAGGTAAGGTACTCCATGCCTCAGGCTACCTGATAGGCACAGGATACCAGGTCCTTGGAGGAGAGTTGCTCTGCTGCATTGTGGTTGATATTGTAACAGTACTCCAGGTCAGGAGGCCTCTGGGCCTGCAGGTACTCCTGTATGTTGTCTTTGGAGGCATATTCCGTGAGAGTGTACGAAGGACCATCCTGTGTGCAGGACCCAGCAGGTTGATGGTGTCCTTGTGTTGTCCAATCATCTTCATCATCTCTGTTTCTGAGATTAGGTTTGACAGGTCTTTCTCTGTTGCATCTGACTTCAACATCTTCACAGACACTTTAGTCAAATGGTTGGATTTGTCTTTGTCCAGCCCAATGGCCTCCTCTAACACCACCTGCCCAAAGTAGGCCTGTCTTAGGGGTCTGCCTAAACTGCCTACAACCAGCCTGCCACAAGGCAGTTATGAACTCTAGATTATCCTCAAAAACATTAAACCACAAGCTAAAAATTCTCTTCACTAGGTCTCTGTCGCAGTTCTAATTTTCTTATCTTTCATCATTTATCTTTTTCCTAATTCTTATTTTCAGTATAGTTTATTTTGCTTCCAGGTATTTCCCCTGGTTTCCTTGTGCTGTTTCATAGGGAAGAATTACCCTGTCATAAAATTATTTCTTGAGCATTCATTACATCTCTCAGTTAAAATGGGTTCTTTTATGCTATTGATTCATTTGAGTTTTCTCAAAATGGGAAGAATTTTCAAAATGGTGTTTTCCTCAAGGTTCAGAGTATGTCTTAGCCTCATCTTTACTCTTTTTGAAATTCACTTTTCAAATTCTTGTCCCTCTTTTTATCTTTTTAAATTAAAATGTTTTATTTTTACTATTTTGTTATTTGAGTATAGTTGATATTCAGTGTTACATTGGTTTCAGGTTTCCAATATCTCCATACATTATTCTATGATCACTACAAATATAGCCACCGTCTCTCACCATATAACACTATTATAATATCATTGACTATATTCTCTACACTGTCCCATATCTCTTTTTAAAATCTCTGATTTTTATGTTTTCTGTTATTCCAATTTTCGACCATCATTTTACTTGGTTACTTTAATAAAATACGACTGATTACACACGCTTTGCTGAATACCATAGCATTTGATTTATAGAAGTTTTCTTCTTCTTCTTCTTTTTTTAATTAACATATAATGTATTATTATCCCCAGGGGTACAGGTCTGTGAATCGCCAGGTTTACACACTTCACAGCACTCACCACAGCACATACCCTCCCCAATGTTCATAACCCCACCACCCTCTCTCTACCCTCCCCACCCCCGCCCCGGCAACTCTCAGTTTGTTTTGTGAGATTAAGAGTCTCTTATGGCTTGTCTCCCTCCCGATCCCATCTTGTTTCATTTATTCTTTTCCTGTCCCCCAAAACCCCATATTGCACCTCCATATCAGGGAGATCATATGATAGTGTCTTTCTCTGGTTGACTTATTTTGCTAAGCATAATACCCTCTAGTTCCATCCATGTCATCGCAAATCGCAAGATTTCATTTCTTTTGATGGATGCATAGTATTTCATCGTATATATATACATATATATGTATATATATATACATATATAAATATATACCATTCATTTGATGATGGACATCTAGGTTCTTTCCATAGTTTGGCTATTGTGGATATTGCTGCTATATACATTTGGTGCACGTGCCCCTTTGGATCATATAGTAGTCTTCTTTACCTCTATCAGAACCCCAGGAAGCTTTATTTATTTATATACTCACATAAACAGATGATCCAACACAACGTTTTTTGAAGTTCAAATGTATTATAATGTCTTACCGCTTAACACTATGCTTACTGCTCTCTTTCACTGTCTGACTAAATCCTCATCATCACTATGCCATTTAATCAGAAAGAACATTTGAACTCAGA
Organism: Mustela lutreola; assembly: GCF_030435805.1. Lineage (NCBI taxonomy): Eukaryota > Metazoa > Chordata > Mammalia > Carnivora > Mustelidae > Mustela > Mustela lutreola. The sequence goes on from NC_081301.1 coordinate 67,927,560, forward strand.
GTTCTCTCCATATCAGGGAATGAAGACTCCACCCTTCTTTTTGTGCATTTAAAAAACCCTATACAGTAAAGTTTATCATTTTAAGTAATCTCAATTATCTTCCTCAACTGTGATAGTATATCCTTCTATCTAGGCCAGATATTGTATGAGGGATTTGAAGAGACATACTTTTCTAAATTTCACTTTTCTCATTGGCAAAATGCTGATCATGATCCTACAATAAAATACACTTACAATTTTTTGATGAAAATTTATTTATTTATTTTAAGATTTTATTTATTTATCAGAGAGAGTGGGCGAGCGAGTAAGCACAGGCAGACAGAATGGCAGGCAGAGGCAGAGGGAGAAGCATACTCCCGGCCGAGCAAGGAGCCCGATGCGGGACTCGATCCCAGGACGCTGGAATCATGACCTGAGCCAAAGGCAGCTGCTTAACCAACTGAGCCACCCAGGCATCACTTTTGATGAAAATTTAATCTGTATAAACAATATATTTGCTGTAATGCGTGGTTCATGGAAAACATCTTATTTAATTATAAGCAACAACAGTATTAGAAATTAAGTAAATGTGTCTATAATATTTAAAGTTTTAACACATAATTCCAGTGCTTTGCCTTATTTTCTCAAATCCCTTTACCACTTTCATTGACAGAGTCAAATGAACTTTTTCTACTAGTAGCCAGCTCTTTGTCTTTTGTCAGAAAGATGCCCTTGTGAATTATTTATAATAGAGATATTAGCAATAATAATAATAATAATAATAATAATAAATAGCAATGAAAATGTTAAAAAAAGTTTTCTTAACTAATTAGGGTTCTTAGAAATCAATTAGAGGAACCACCTATGGAAAGCAAATTAATCTGCAAGACATTCCCAGAATTAACAAGTCAGTGAGATACAGGGTTGTCCGTAGACTGAAAGGTGAAGCAAAAGGACTAGGTTTGGAAAATAGGTAAGGACAGTGAAAAAAATCAAATTTGGGGGCAAAATAAATTCTTAGGTGTCCTTTCAATGGAGTCCTGGGCATTATGTAGCAGAAACTCTGGAGATTATCTCAATCCATTGGAGTCACCCCGTTTATTAGCTTGCTATTGACAAAGTTATTTACAAACTCAAGAGCAAGAGGTTATAATGTAGAAAACTGATGGCACAAGATTCTTGTTAACAATAATGCAAGTTAGTGATTTTTCATTAGAAAACATAAATTCTATATCCCAAATTATGGGCCCAGAGGACTTCGGTTGCACAACTCTGCTTATATCGCAAATAACCATGTGAACTAGTTTTAATATCTGCTTCTCTTATTACTTTTTGAATAAAAATTTCTGACACAAGTATTTTATAATTGTGTGATAATCATGATAGCCAATTCCTTTGTCTGGAGTGACCTTATTGCTGATAGTTCTGGGCAAATTCATCACCTTTCCCTACCTTTGTTCAATTGTCAGCTTCATTGTAACTACCCTGATCTTCCTATTAAAATTTTTAACTCCCCATCCCCTGCCTAGCAACTTTGATTTTTCTCACCCTGATCGAATTTTTCTTTTTCCCCATTGTACTCATCATTTTGGAATACACTATGCAATTTTTATTAAGGTTTATAGCTTTTAATTGTCTCACCCATTAAAATAAAAGTTCTACAAAGCCAAGTATTTCATTTACCAGTGTAGTCTGAAGTAATAACTGCCATATAATAGGTTCAGTAGACAATTGGTAAATTTCAGAAAAAATTAATGTTGAGAGTATACTGAATTTCATAAGTCATTTCAATATTTTTTTCGAAAAATAAACTATGTAAAACACACCTTAAATTTACTTTCAAAATATTTTATAGCATATAATGGACAAAATAAGACAAAAGCCTTAAAGAAACAATCATATAAATAACCATTTCAAACCTACTTAAAAGTTGAATAATACCACACTCCTAGATCCTCTCTGAATGCTCTAAAATAACCCTTCAAATTAAATACGTTTTTAAAAATAGCAGATTTTTTGGCAAATAATTTAATAAAATAAAAGTTTCATTCATTTATGTAGATCATAATAAATGTTTTTAATAAGCATGAAATTATAACTCTGAAGTGTGCTAAAATGAAACCACCTGCTAAGGGTGAGAGAACAAAAATAAACATCATTTTTCCAAATAAGAGGATTTTATTACCTTTGAATCAAGCATGTGGATTTGTTCAAACTGGCAATAAAGGAATATGGAAACACAATCCATAGAATGTCATATATTAGATTTCTAAAAGACTTCATAGTAAAGAGTATACATTTTTTAAATGCTGCATAATGCTACATAATGACAAGATGACAGGTTGTGACAAATAGCATTGTAAAAGCTCTACTCATAATGGAATGGAAGGTGTCATTTCCCTATAATTTTATATATGTCATTAATTTACTTTACTGGATACAACACATTACCAAACAGATGTTCATCAAAGACTAAATCATTTTTAATGGAACATAATAATTTGAACCTACATCTATTATTCATTTTTTTCGATCTAACATTTATAGTCTCGCTAAACATTTTATCAGTTGTCGACAAATTTAAAAAAAAAATAAGATAAAAAGTCGTGTTTGGAAAAGTAGCTTTTCGGGCTCTGCTCAAAAGGAAGCCTGCTTCCCTCCCTGCTTGCCTGCCTCTCTGCTTACTTGTAATATCTCTCTCTCTCTCTCCCTCTGTGTCCAATAAATAAATAAAATCTTAAAAAAAAGGCTGATGGATGCTAAGTTATGAAAACTGCTCCCTCCAAATGATGCTTCTTCATAAGAATTTAAGAATTTAAAATTGTAAGAATTTAAAATTGAAAATTGATCATAGGATTTCTGTTACAGAATAACATCAAGTGAAGGCAGTTATTATTAGATCTGAAGTATTTGTGATTCTGAATTCTTGGCCTCATTAGTAAATTTATTTTTAAATTCTCCCATGGAGTGGTGATTGGCCTTCAGTCTTTCATTGATGTACATCATTGGGTCAAATGAGATGTGTGTCCCCAGAACTATATATAATCTTCTTTGTATTTCACTGAAGATGGCATTTCTGAGTTTAGTTCAATTGAATTTGGACAAATGTTTTAATAGTCACTTCTAGAGTTGGCCCTGGAGTATATCTTCTTTTTTTTTTTTTTTTACTCTTTCCGATTCTCTGAAAAACCCTGACTAATTCACATTATCACAGTGATAGCACAATTCAAGTTTTTCCAAACACTATAGCTGCAAAATAGAAGGAAGCTACTCAGAATGTAATGCTATTGTGAATGATTGAGAAAGAAAACATTATTATAATTAAGCTACCAGGTTTCAATGTATTTTATTGTTGCTTAGAAAATCTTAGCATACCCAGACTTTACAGAGATTTGATGATCCTAAGAGGAGCTGAACTCATGGACCAAAATATCTATGCACATAAAAAGTACAATTACTTACCTAAAAAAGATGATGTGGTTAGCTTTATATGGCAATCCAAGTGTTATTGGAACAGGAATTTAAAAAATAGCTTAGGGGCGCCTAGGTGGCTCAGTGGATTAAGCCACTGCCTTCAGCTCAGGTCATGATCTCAGGGTCCTGGGATCAAATCCTGCATCAGGCTCTTTGCTCAGCAGGGAGTCTGCTTCTCTCTCTCTCTCTCTCTCTCTCTCTGCCTGCTCTCCATCTACTTGTGATCTCTCTCTGTCAGATAAATAAATAAATAAAATCTTAAAAACAAAAGAATGACTGTACTTTTAAAAAATAGCTTAAAAGGGGCACCAGGGTGGCTCAGTGGGTTAAGCCACTGCCTTCGGTTCAAGTCATGATCTCAGGGTCCTGGGATCCAGCCCCACATCAGGCTTTCTGCTCAGCAGGTAGCCTGCATCCATTCCTCTCTCTCTGCCCACCTCTCTGCCTACTTGTGATTTCTCACTGTCAAATATATAATAAAATATTTTTAAAAATAGCTTAAATGTATATGATAAAATAATGATATACATATACAAAGAAAAGAAAGATACTATACTGTGATTATAAATTAAGTGAAAATTGTTGAAATAAAGAATACAATAAATGGAGACTAAGATGAATATAGCTGTAAAAGGAATAAGTGAGTTGGGAAAAACAAACAAACAAACAAATTAATGACTTCTGCCCAAATGCAGCAGAAGAGAAAAAAAAGAAAGAAAATATTTAAATAAGTACTGAGATAAATTTTGGAGAATTAAAGAAAGATAAAAGATACCAGACTTAAAATGATGCCAAACATGAGAAATCAGAAACAAAACAAAACAAAAGCCACACACACAAAAAACCACTCATATAGGGCACCTGGGTGGCTCAGTGGGTTAAGCCGCTGCCTTCGGCTCAGGTCATGATCTCAGGGTCCTGGGATCCAGTCCCACATGGGGCTCTCTGCTCGGCGGGGAGCCTGCTTCCTCCTCTCTCTCTCTCTGCCTGCCTCTCCAACTACTTGTGATTTCTTTCTGTCAAATAAATAAATAAAATCTTTAAAAAAAACACTCATATATATTATGGTGAGTTTTAAGAATGTCAAAAACAGAGAAGAGCATAAATGATGCCCAAGAGAAAAACAGATCACCTAAAATGTACAAGAATAATACTGACAGCAGAATTCTCAATAGTAATAGCATATAAAGGAGACAACTGTGTGTTTGTATAGATGGAAAAGATATTTGAAACTACATATTATACATCAAGCCAAATTATTGATTAAATTTGAGAGCACAGTAAAAATACAATGAAGCATGTTAGGTCTTAAAACATTTATCACACACAGACACACATTTTAGAAAACTTCCTTGGAGGACAGCTCAATTTAGATAGAGAAAACAGAATTATGTACTCAAAGGCACATTTTGAAGGAAGGATTGAATATAGTCTGCACTGCAAATATTCTTTAATCGTATGTTCTGAATTTCCTAAATTTAAGAAGTATTTGTTCAAATATTTATCTTTAAATAAACCCTAGGAGACTTTTTCTTGGATTCTGGAAAATCAGTCCATTTGGATACAAATCTTTTTGTCACTGATGGAAATTTTGATAGCCCTTAACTGTGGAATGTCTAATGTATTGTTACAGCAATTGTGATTTGCCAATACATGGGTGATGTGTGTGTGTTGTGTGTGTTTATTTTTATTTTTGATGGTTTTACCCTTCTATGAGATTTTTAAGTAGACATAATTTTAATAAATTATGATTTGTTGAAATTTATCTGAGGTTATATATAATAAAATGAAATTTGTGTGAACTGAAGAAGTGTGTCTCCATTTTTTTGTTTTAAGAGTAGACTGGTCTTTAAAAATTGTCCAAAGATGTACATTATATTCATTATTAAATTTGATAATATACAATAAAGTATTTATGGTCATATGGAACCATATCAAATTCTACTATTAATTCATATTAATAATTACCATAAGAGGAAAAAGGGATATTTTTCAAAATGAAAATTAGTGTATTTTTCAAAATATGATATAGTGTTATTCACTGAACAGAGGGAACAAATGTCAAAGTTTAACACAGTTTACAGGATGTTTTAACATAAATTGAAATTTAAATCTGACCAAATTTCACAGTTTTAAGTAAAATGATAGCACTTTAAATCCTTGAAAAGTGGTAAGTGACCCAAAACATTGCTTAGAAAACAAATTTAACACTACACTAGTCTGAGATGGTTAAGTTATGGTACAACTTGCCATTGTGTATCATCAAATGCTATATTTTTTTCTTTTGGTCTTGTCATTATATTTTATTTTAGCCATTCTGATACGTGTGTAGTGATATCTCAGTGTCATTTTAATTGCATTTCCTTGATGTCTAATTATGTCAAATTATATTATTTTGATGTTTAATGTTCTGAGCATTCTCAGTTCAGGATCATGAAGCCACTTAGGAAAAATAAAATTGCAGATGGACTCATAGACCAACTCTTATTTAGAAATAAGAACAAACATTACTACCCACTCCAACAAAAAATAGATTTCTTATGCAGTAGGGATTTTATAAATTACCTGACACAACTTATATAGTAAGATGAAATGGGACAGGTGGCGTCTTGCAGCTATATACAACATCATTTAAATTTCAATTTTCAGTATAATTTTTTCAAGGTATTCACAGAATGTATATTTAATGTAAATTGTGAACATTTATACTCTGTATATGGAAATTAATCAATTTTAAGTTTATAACAATCAAAATTAACGGAAGTTTATTTTAAAATAGTTAGCTTTCTCTGCATTGCAAGACAGAATAATCAAGAATTGGTAAGAAAAAAATAATCTCTGTAAAATTACCGGGGGTGCATTATAAAGTGTTCGGTAACCGATCAAACTCACAATTTGGATTGAATGGCAAGTGACTTTTAAAATCTGGAACAAATTGTCAATTTTTTTTTCTTCATTGTGTCTTAAATGTGTAACAACAATGAAGTATTTCAAAGAGGTGAACCACAGATAAATTTCTCTAAGGGTGGGGTGAGGGTTACTCAAAAAGGAACTTGACAAGGCTTTTAAAGATATCGACAATCATTATAACATAACTTGACTGATTGTTACCCTGCTCTTAACTGGGCAAACACTTGTTGGCTTCCAAGAAAGACTAACATAGTTGAGATGGTTCTAGCGGCCTTCTAGCACAGGGTCTCATGAGGCAGGGATTCTAGCCACTGGCTGTGCAAGGCATGAGGCCTGTTAGTGATTCTATTTTTTCCTCTGCAGAATGGGTCTTTCTACATTCCAGGTCCTTTCTACCCCAATAAATAATGCGGCGATTCTCTCAGTGAGTTGTACTTTTGGTTTAAACAGCCAACTGTCTCTTAAAAAGGACTTTTGTTTAAAGTCCTTTAAAACAAAAAGTCCTTTCAAAAAAAACTTTTTATGAATTTTTTAATCCCATATGTTTACTCTGATCCTGGAACTTTGTCATTTTGACCTTCTTTGCTGATTAAAATATTCTTCATCATCAGTACCTACTGCTCTCCTCTCCTGGTGGTCTCTCCAGAAGGGGTCTTCTCTAGCTCTTCTAGCAGGAGATGGGCACTTCACCTCTACACATGCTGCCGGACCAACCTTACCTATCCTGCAGGGTCAGGTCGGCCTGGCCTTTTATCTGTTGTTCTCTTCTGAGTGGTTAGTTTTTCATAGATATCGTGCTTTGCTTTTGTCAGGATTTACCCTGGACTATCAAAACCCTTTTGTTGTGCCAGTGAAGCCTAAGAAACAGTCTTGATGAGAGAACTAGGAACTCGAACAGATCATATTTATCCTGAATGTTCCATCTAAAATGAAAAATACATTTCTGAGGAGCCTCAAGATCTCTGAGAAGGGAAGTTTCACCAACTCTGTCATGTAGGGGCATCAATTCCGATTCTGTGTCAATTTTCCTACTTTCCCAGCTAGTAGTTCTCTACCTCAGAAAGCCCACTCTCAACCGTTTCCTCTCTCAAAGGCAGTTGCTCTTAGAGTCTGCACATGGCACTTGGGGCCTGCTGGTCGTTGGTTACTGCCCTCTGTACCTTGGGTCTAACAGCTGCGAGGCATCAAGATGAGAACGTCTCTTGTTCTAAGACTTAATATATTTTGGGGCACATGGGATGCAATAATCACTTTTTTTGTTGATCCAAGAGTTCGAACTTTCTTAATTATTCTAGTACCACAGTTTACTTGTTCTAAGATTTGTCCTCCCCCCCCATTCTAATATCTCTTAAGGTGGCACTCACCTTGCACTTGATGACATATCCTAGTTTAACTGACAGCATTTCTCTTCCTTAGTCGAACATAAACTATAGTGCATCTTACCCTTGATGAAAGCTAGGATGCAATTAAATACTCTATTATGGTTACGATTCTGATATTTGAAATCCTCCGGTAGCTCCCTGTGCCCCCACAGTGTAGTACCTCACCTCCTCGGCATAGTATACAAACCATCTCACCCCCAGTGTTAACCCCGGGGCTCAGCTTCCATCCCCAGGTGATGCTGCCAGATCAGCTATCCGTTGTCATGAACTTGCTGTAGATTCCCGAATGCACTGTGCTGCCTCCTGGCACTTTGAATCTTGACACACTCATCCTCATTCTTCGCTTTGCCCTTGTCTATCACCTCCCCTGAAAATCTGTTCCTAAGTGGCTTTTCCCAGCTCCAAGCTACCCTTGGCAGTCTTTTATCTCCCTGTGGTAAAGCCTGTCACATTGCACCATGGACATGCCCGCTGTCCCCCTGAGAAGACAAAAGGAACAGTGAGGGCCCCCCAGTATTTGCAGCTCTAGTGCAGAGCCCCATGCCTGGCTTGCAGGAAATGCCAGATCATGAAGACAAACGGAGATCATCCTCTGGCTTAATCCAGCTCTTCTTTGCCTACCGCAGGATCTGGATCAATAAAGAGCAGCCAGTTATTATTGCTGTTTTTCTAGGGATTTTTTCCGCATATATTTCCCAGGTCTTTTCTCTTTTTATAGCACTTTAAATCAGGCTTCAACCACTTCGTAGTCAGATCAGCTGAAATCTTTTCCTTCCCATACCCTCGAATATTTCACACCTAGTAATTCTTTATTTAAAGAACTTATTTACCCATTTGACAGATCACAAGTAGGTAGAGAGGCAGGGAGAGAGAGGGGGGGAAGCAGGCTACCCGCTGAGAGAGAGCCCAATGTGGGGCTCCATCCCAGGACCCTGAAATCATGACCTGAGCCGAAGGCAGAGGCCTAAACACCTGAGCCACCCAGGAGCCCCCATATCTGGTAATTTTTTATCAACGAGGATTTGCTGCATCAAATAGTTCCTTCTTCTTCAAATATAAATATATAAATATATTGATCAAGTCACTCGCATGTCTTAGGAGAATGTCATACCTTTAGTAGCAAACTTGAAATCTTGGCCATTGGTTTTGATTTTTGTTTTGGTTTGATTTGGTTCGGTTTTTGTAATTTTAAAAATCCCTCCAGCCCTTGGCTCTTCTGACCTGACTGCTTTCAGCTGTTTCTGCATCAAAACTGTCCAGACATCGAAAACTCTCATTGTTTACAGTGGCACCCACTTCTGAACACTTTGTTAATATAAAGCTTTTTTTTTTTTTTTTTTTTGGCTATAGTAAATGTGGAACAACAATGAGGTATTTCAAAGAGGTGAACCACAGATAAATTTCTCTAAGGGTGGGGTGAGGGTTACTCAAAAAGGAACTTGGCAAGGCTTTTAAAGATATCTATAATCATTATAACGTAACGTGACTTATTGTTACCGTGCTCTTAACTGGGCAAACACTTGTTGGCTTCCAAGAAAGACTAACATAGTTGAGATGGTTCTAGCAGCCTTCTCGCACAGGGTATCATGAGGCAGAGATTCTAGCCACTGGCTGTGCAAGGCATGAGGCCTGTTAGTGATTCTATTTTTTCCTCTGCAGAATGGGCCTTTCTACATTCCAGGTCCTTCTACCCCAATAAATAATGCGGTGATTCTCTTAAAGAGTTGTACTTTTGGTTTAAACAGCCAACTGTCTCTTAAAAAGGACTTTTGTTTAAAGTCCTTTAAAAAAAAAGTCCTTTAAAATAATTTTTTATCTTTTATTTTTTATCTTTTTATTTTTTAATCCCATATGTTTACTCTGATTGTGGAACTTTTTTCATTTTTACCTTCTCTGCTGATTAAAATATTCTCTCCAAAATGTCTGTTATTTGCAGGTACTTGCACTGTAGACATTCTTTATATATTTTTTAAAAAATCCATTCACGATTCTTAGTGAAAATCCCAGGAATCTGAAAGACTACCTTTTGCTATTCATTGAACAGTTACTGTCTCCACTAAGTGACAGGGTTTCAGAGAACGTGAGCTCACAAAAGATGTAACCTTTTTTCCACTTTCTGCTACCATGTTCATTTCTATGTTACTCAGAGGAGCCTTTTTTGTAGAAACACATTATCCAATCTTTTAAAGCTGAATTTAAATTCTGTCCCTTCATTCCCCACAACACTTAAAAAGCCAAGCAAATTTTTTTCCATTTTTTTAAGAGCCCATATATGGCATTTTTTTTAGTGTTGCGTTTTTGAGTTTTCATCACTCTTTATGTTACTTCTACTTCACAGATAAACAATTGCTAATGACAATGTGAACTTCCTACAAATGTGCAATCAAAATCCCTAGGTACACATTACTGAAGTTCTTCGTTCCCTTTAAACATTATTTCTCTCTTGATATGCATTCTTGTTTTGTATTATATTGCATTATAAAGTTTTTTTTAACAGACTGCATTTTTTAGAGTAGTTTGGGGTCAAAGTAAAATTCCCTTTCCCCACATACACACAGCCTTCCCCATTATCAACATCCTGTACCACGGTGATAATTTTTCACACTCACTGACCCTACACTGACACATCATTATCACCCCAAAGTCCACATTTACATTAGACTTCACTCTTGGTGGAGCACCAGGGTGGCTCAGTGGGTTAAGGCTTCTGCCTTCGGCTCAGGTCATAATCTCACGGTCCTGGGATCGAGCCCCAGACCAGACTCTCTGCTTGGCAGGGAGCCTGCTTTCCCCCAACCCCCGATTTCCCCGCCTGCCTCTCTGCCTGCTTTGATGCCTGTCAAGTAAATAAATAAAACCTTTAAAAAACCTTTTCTCATAGAGTTCACTCTTGGTATAGTATCTTATGCATTTTGACAACTGTGTAGCGATATGTATCTAAAATATCTTACATATCATACAGAACATTTTCACTGGCCTAAAAATCCTCTGTGCTCTGCCTGTTCATCCTCCTCCTCTCCTAACTGCTACAAACCGCTGACCTTTATACCATTTGCATAGTTCTGCCTTTTCTAGAAGGTCATATATTTGGAACCTTGCAACATGAAGCTTTTTCAAATTGACTTCTTTCACTTAATAAGATGGATTTTAAGTTTGTTCCATGTCTTTTCATTGCTTGATAGCCATTTCTCTTTATCGCTGAATCATATCCCATTGTTTCAATGGACCACAGTTTATCTATCCATTGTCCTCCTGAAGGACATCTTGGTTACTTCCAACTCTTGGCACTTATGGGTAAAGCTGTTACAAACACAGGTTCATATGCAGGATTCCGTGTACACAAAGTTTTCGCTCTTTGGGGTGAGTACCAAGGAGCACGATTGCTGGATCATATGGTAAGAATATGTTTAGTTTTGTAAGAAATTGCCCAACTGTCTTCCAAAGTGGTATCACCATTTTGGTGTTCTCACCAGAATGAATGAGAGTTTCTCTTGTTCCTCATCCATAAAAGCATTTTATGTTGTCAGTATTTTGGATTTTAGCCATTCTAATAGATGTGTAGTGATATATCATTGTTTTATTTATTTATTTATTTTTTAAAAAAGATTTTATTTATTTGACAGAGAGAGATCACAAGAAGACAGAGAGGCAGTCAGAGAGAGAGAGAAAGGGAAGCACGCTACTGCTGAGCAGAGAGCCCAACGTGGAACTCGATCCCAGGACCCTGAGATCATGACCTGATCCAAAGGCAGCGGCTTAACCAACTGAGACATCCAGGCGCCCCTCATCATTCTTTTAATTTACAATTCCTTAATTAGACATGCTGTGGATCATCACAGCATCTTTTCATATCATTATTGCCATCTCAAAATCTTCTTCAGTGTGGTGTCTGTTCCAGTCCTTGCCAATTTTTCAATCAGGTCATTCATTTTCTTGTGTTTGAGTTAATAAATAAATACATAATAATAATAATAAATAAATAATAAATAAATGGATGAATTTATTATATACTATATATATGTTATATATAGTATATTATATATATTATTATATATTAAATAATACTTTATTAAAAATAAATTTACTAATGAGGCCAAGAATTCAGAATCACAAATACTTCAGAACTAATAATAACTGCCATCACTTGATGTTATTCTATAAGATAAATCCTACAATCAAGTTTCAATTTTAAATTCTTACAATTTTAAATTCTTAAATCCTTATGAAGAAGCATCATTTGGAGGGAGCCGTTTTCATAACTTAGCATCCATCAGCCTTTTTTATAAGATTTTATTTATTTATTGGACACATAGAGAGAGAGAGAGATTGAGAGAGAGATCACAAGTAAGCAGAGAGACAGGCAAGCAGGGAGGGAAGCAGTCTTCCTTTTGAGCAGAGCCTGATGTGGGGCTGGATCCCAGGACCCAGAGACCATGACTTGAGATGAAGGCAGAGGCTTAACCCACCACCCACGTGATGAGAGAGCCCCTCAGGTGCCCCTCATCCATCAGCCTTAATTGTTTGGAGGAAAATGTGTGGATGAATAATGCCTTAGGGAGCTAATCTCTCTAAAGAATTTTCAAGTCTTTACCCCTTCAAGGTTTTTGTACAGTTCTGATAGCCTCTAAACATCCAGCTGATTTCTACAGTGACAGGCCTGTTAAAACCTGTCCTCAAACCAGGAATAGAGCTTGAAACATACCAGTCAAGAGCAACTTTGAGTCTTTTAAGGAATTTATCATCATTTCTTTGTTTTTGGTTCATATCTGAAATAGTTCTATATTACACTTGCATAATTTCTCCAGAGCTGACCTTGAAGGAGGAATTCAGTTCCAGCTAGTTCCATATTTTTGCAAGAACTATGATTCTATATTAAAAGAAAACATATTTTAGGGCTCCTGGGTGGCTCAGTGGGTTAAGCCGCTGCCTTCGCTCAGGTCATGATCTCGGGGTCCTGGGATCGAGTCCCACATCGGGCTCTCTGCTCAGAGGGAGCCTGATTCCCTCTCTCTCTCTCTCTGCCTTCCTCTCTGTCTACTTGTGATTTCTCTCTGTCAGATTGATAAATAAAATCTTTAAAAAAAGGAAAAAAAAACATATTTTAGAGCGCCTGGGTGGCTCAGTGGGTTAAAATCTCTGCCTTCGGCTCAGGTCATGATTCCCGGTTCCTGGGATTGAGTCCCACAGTGGGCTCTCTTCTCAGCACGGAGCCTGCTTCCATTCCTCTCTCTATGCCTGCCTCTTTGCCTTCTTGTGATCTCTGTCAAGGAAATAAATAAAATTTTTTAAAAAACTTATTTTATACCAGTTATTCATGTTTATTAACTAAGATATCACAATACAAAAAATACAAACATTTGCTCTTTATTAATACCTTCAACCAAGATCAAAAAATATGTCATATTTTCTCCAAAAATTTTATATCATCTGATAGGTCAGATATATATAAAATTACATTTAAAGTTTTAAAAATATCAGCAAATATTTTCATTAAATGCAAATTTCAAAGAAAATCTACTTTTCCAAACACGACTTTTTATCCTATTTTTTTAAATTTTGTCAATAACTGATAAAATGTTTAGCGAGACTATAAATGTTAGATCGACAAAATGATTAATAGATGTAGGTTCAAAATATTATGTTCCATTAAAAATGATTTAGTCTTTGATGAACATGTTTGGTAATATGTAGTATCCAGATATAGTAAATTAATGACATATATAAAATTATAGGGAAATGACACCTTCCGTTCCATTACGAGTAGAGCTTTTATTTTTTTTTAAGATTTTATTTATTTACTTGTCAGAGATAGAGGGAGAGAGAGCGAGTGAGCACAGGCAGACAGAGAGGCAGGCAGAGGCAGAGGGAGAAGCAGGCTCCCTGCTGAGCAAGGAGCCCGATGTGGGACTCGATCCCAGGGTGCTGGGATCATGACCTGAGCCGAAGGCAGCTGCCCAACCAATGAGCCACCCAGGCGTCCCATGAGTAGAGCTTTTAAAATGCTATTTGTCACAACCTGTAATCTTGTCATTATGTAGCATTATATAGCATTTAAAAAATGTATACTCTTCACTATGAAGTCTTTTAGAAATCTAAAATATGACATTCTATGGATTGTGTTTCCATATTCCTTTATTGCCAGTTTGAACAAATCCACATGCTTTGATTCAAAGGTAATAAATTCCTCTTATTTGGAAAAATGATGTTTATTTTTGTTCTCTCACCCTTAGCAGGTGGTTTCATTTTAGCACTCTTCAGAGTTATAATTTCATGCTTATTAAAAACATTTATTATGATCTACATAGATGAATGAAACTTTTATTTTATTAAATTCTTTGCCAAAAAATCTGTCATTTTTAAAAATGTTTTTCCTTTGAAGGGTTATTTTTGAGCATCCAGAGAGGATCTAGGAGTGTGGTATTATGCAATTTTTAAGTAGGTATGAAATGGTTATTTATATGATTGTTTCTTTAAGGCTTATGTATATTGTCCATTATATGCTATAAAATATGTTGAAAGGAAATTTAAGGTATGTTTTACATAGTTTATTGTTTGGAAAAAAATATTGAAATGACTTATGAAATTCAGTATACTCTCAACATTAATTTTTTCTGAAATTTACCAATTGTCTACTGAACCTATAATATGGCAGATATTACTTCAGACTACACTGGTAAATGAAATACTTGGCTTTGTAGTACTTTTATTTTAAAGGGTGAGAAAATTAAAAGCTATAAACCTTAATAAAAATTGCATAGTGTATTCAAAAATGATGAGTACAATGGGGAAAAAGAAAAATTCGATCAGGGTGAGAAAAATCAAGGTTGCTAGGCAGGGGATGTGGAGATAAGAATTTTAATAGGAAGATCAGGGTAGTTACAATGAACCTGACAACTGAACAAAGGTATGGAAAGGTGATGAATTTGCCCAGAACTATCAGCAATAAGGTCACTCCAGACAAAGGAATTGGCTATATTGAAGGCCATAAGGTGGATCATGCCTGGCATATCTGAGGAATAGCAAGGGGCCCACTGTGAGTGGCTGAAGAGTAGCAGGGAAAGAGGTCACAGAGATTAATTGAGTGGCTAGATCATGTAAAAGCTTAGAAGTCATTGTAAAACTCTGGCTTTTATATTTGGAAATTTACTGTGTGATAGAATTTCTGCTAATAACTGAGAGTTCAAATGTCCATAAAATTTCAAGGATTCTTTTTCTTATAAGACAGAATAAAGAAAAAGAGTTCATGTTTTCACATGGTGTAACAAATGCTCGGAGATCCAAGTGTAGGAAGCTATGGGAGCACAGAAGAAGGCACTAAAATCACACCAATATATTTGATGACTGTGACTATATATAAATTTGTATTTTCTAGATTTTTTTATAGTCATGGAATCACACAGTATATACTATTCATTGCCTGGCTTTTCTTTTCTCAGCATCATTACTTTGAGAATAGTAATCTGTTTAATGAATAGATCATAATTTGTCTTTGCTCTATTGATGGACATTGATGAACATTTCCACTGTTTTCAATTCTTAAAAATAAAGCTGCTATGAAATTCATATACAAGTCCTTGTATGAACATAGGGTTTGTTTCTCTTGGTTAAATGCCTAGAAGTAAAATGGCTATTTGTGTAACTGCAACATATTTTGCATTTAAAAAACTTTTCAAACTATTTTCCAAAGTGGTGGTATCATGATATATGTAAACAACAGTTTAGATTTTTTGTTGCTTCTCAATCTAGGTCAGACGAAGTACAATTAGCCTTTATAATTTTAGCCATTCTAATAGATATGTAAGCATGTCTCATGATTTTAATTTGTATTTTTTTAATGTCTAAATGTTGAGAAATTTGTCATGTGCTTATAAGCCATCCATATCCTTTTGGTGACATGTCTCTTCAATAATTTTCTTCACATGTAAAATTGGATACTCTGTTTGGTTATTAGTAAGGTTTTTTATTTTTATTCATTTTTTAATAATCAGAGTAGATGTCCATTATCAGATATATAATTTGCAAATCCCTTCTCCATCTTTACGGTTTCTCAATGGAGTTTTGATATCTGTGTCTTTCAAGAAATATGCTACTTCTTTCCTGGTATGCGGAGGTATGACTCGAACATTATCAATGTTGACCTTTGCAAAGAAAATCATGTCTTAAGATATATGTAGTCTGCGGCTTTTGGGAGTGTTCTGTAATATCAAGCATATCTAGTTAGTTGATAATTTTGTTCAAGACTTATATATCTTACCAATTTGATGACCATTTGTCCATATAATCTTAAAATAAAGATGTTGAAACTTTTTTCCATTTCTCTTCTAAGGTAGAAGTTTTAATTTTTGTTCTTAGTTTTTCCCTATATATCCCCAAATCTGTGATTAAGTATTAAAAGTCAAGCATTATTATACTCCCTGATGAATTCATCCTTTTACTCTTCTGTAATTTTGACTTGATCTTTATGTCTGATAATGAAATTTGCTTTAAAATCACTTTTCATTATCTTGATATAACCACCAAAGTTATAGTGTGATTAGTGTTAATATAGCATAGTTTTTCTTTTACTTTATAAAGCACTTCTATATTTAATCCTGGGGAAAAAAAAAAAACAACTTTTAGCTCTGGAAGTATCTTTCTAAATTATCTTATCTTTTTTTTTTTTTTTAATGAATCAGTAGCAATTTTTCTTAAGGGACCTAAACTGAAAGTAGGTTTAGAACTTTATTTATTTATTTATTTATTTAGTAAGAGATTTTATTTTGTTTATTGACAGCAAGAGAGAGAGAGAGAGAGAGGAAGCGCACAAGCAGGGGTAATCACGTGCAAAGGGAGAGGAAGAAGCAAGCTCCTTGGGGTGCAATAGTCCCATGCAGGGCAGGATCCCTGTACACTGGAATCATGACCTCAGCCAAAGGCAAACATCTGCTTAAACAAATGAGTCATCCAGGCACCCCTCGAAAATTAAAAAAAAAAAAAAGACCTTTTTAAAACATTCTGTTTCTTTTTTTTTTTTTTTAAGATTTTATTTATTTATTTGACAAAGAGAGATCACGTGTAGGCAGAGAGACAGGCAGAGAGAGAGAGAGGAGGAAGCAGGCTCCTGTCGAGCAGAGATCCCGAGCGGGACTCGATCCAAGGACCCCGAGATCATGACCTGAGCTGAAGGCAGCGGCTTAACCCACTGAGCCACCCAGGTGCCCCTTTCTCTTTTTTTTTTTAATATTTTATTTATTTGACAGACAGAGAGACAGGAAGAGGAACTATAAGCAGGGCAGAGGGAAAAGGAGAAGCAGGTTTCCCACTGAGCAGAGAGCCTGATGTGGAGCTCCATCCCAGGACCCTGGGATCATGACCTGAAAAGAAGGGACACTTATGGAGGAAGCCACCCAGACACAGCTTTTCTTTGTTTTTAATATATGGCAACTGATGCTTCCCAGCCATGAGGAGCATATTACCCATTGATTAAATCTTTGATAACAACCTATTTAAAGTGGTGTGTGAAAATATACTTACTCAGATTTATACACTTTGTGTTTTCTTCATAGTTTGGGGCTGGACCCCATGGTCACAACACTGCTTCCAGTCTTTGCCTTCCCATCTTTTGATACCAGGTATTTGGTCAGCAAAGCAAATTAGTATCAAAATTAATAAGCCCTTGGCACCATATCTCTGGAGCAGGGGTTGCTCTTAGCCAAGGCCCTGAGCAGTTGACGTCCCCTTGCTAGAGCTAAGGCCCAAGGACTAGGTCACTGCCACCAGAACTCTGTCTTACATGTTACGCTAAGCAGACAAAACCAAAACAGGAAAGCTCTGACAGCTTTCACTGGCATGCCTCATCTCCCACTCCCTCAACATCCAGGCAGTACCAGATGCCAGGGAGAGTCTTGGTCCAACATATGGGAGGGAAAGAAGTATCCACGAGCAATTACCTGCCTCTATGTGCCTTTCTTTCATGAGCAGGTTGTAAGGAGGAGGAAGAGGAAGGGGAAGAGAGGTGAACTTCAAGGGGTGAAGGCCTCAGGTAGGCAGCTGGCTCCTGCCTGTAGGAAAGGGACAAAGAAGAAGGCAGTGAGTCTGGCAGGGAGGGTTTGGGGTAAGGGTTACAGCTTAAGACAGAATCTGGACAGGAGTAATAGAATATACTAATCATTTGAGTCCACCATTGGCAAGCTGGGCTGGGTGTCAGGGCAGATAGGCCTCCCTGGGCAACGGCACATAGGAGAAGGTGGAATTCTTCTCTGAGGAGCAGGTGGAGCTTTGGGTGTTGGGAAAGCATAGACAGTGTTATTCCAGGGCCAAGGAGAGGTCCAGTACTCCTGGTTGGAGGTCAAGGCCACAGTATGATCCAGGTCTTCTACCAGCAGCTTGAAGGTACCACATGCCAGCCACCCCTCATTATTGTGTATAACTCTCTGGTGCACTTATTGGCTTATCCATCAAATGACTCCTTCAGCAGCTTGAAAACCACCTCCACAGGCACTCCAGGATATGGGAGGCTTCCAGAGTGAAGTATTTGCACAGGATCACCCCAAAAGACCAGAAGTCACTCTGGTGGATGTAGATCTGGACAAACATGGCCTTAGGGACCATCCACTTTACAGGCAGTCCACTGTTGGTTGTCTTTTTATAGTAACTGATGTGGTGATATCTCTGGCAAGGCTGAAGTCTGAGATCTTCATCATGTTGTCCTTTGTCACCAGCACTTCCCTGGTGGCCAGGTCTTGGTGTATGCACTTCTTGGAGGCAAGGTACTCCATGCCTCAGGCTACCTGATAGGCACAGGATACCAGGTCCTTGGAGGAGAGTTGCTCTGCTGCATTGTGGCTGATATTGTAACAGTACTCCAGGTCAGGAGGCCTCTGGGCCTGCAGGTACTCTTGTATGTTGTCTTTCGAGGCATATTCCGTGAGAGTGTACGAAGGACCGTCCTGTGTTCAGGACCCAGCAGGGTGATGGTGTCCTTGTGCTGTCCAATCATCTTCATCATCTCTGTTTCTGACATTAGGTTTGACAGGTCTTTCTCTGTTGCATCTGACTTCAACATCTTCACAGACACTTTAGTCAAATGGTTGGATTTGTCTTTGTCCAGCCCAACGGCCTCCTCCAACACCACCTGCCCAAAGTAGCCCTTCTTAGGGGTCTGCCTAAACTGCCTACAACCAGCCTGTCTCAAGGCAGTTATGAACTCTAGATTATCCTCAAAAACATTAAACCACAAGCTAAAAATTCTCTTCACTAGGTCTCTGTCACAGGGCTAATTTTCTTATCTTTCATCATTTATCTTTTTCCTAATTCTTATTTTCAGTATAGTTTATTTTGCTTCCAGGTATTTCCCCTGGTTTCCCTGTGCTGTTTCATAGTTTAGAATTACCCTGTCATAAAATTATTTCTTGAGCATTCATTACATCTCTCAGTTAAAATGGGTTCTTTTATGCTATTGATTCATTTGAGTTTTCTCAAAATGGGAAGAATTTTCAAAATGGTGTTTTCCTCAAGGTTCAGAGTATGTCTTAGCCTCATCTTTACTCTTTTTGAAATTCACTTTTCAAATTCTTGTCCCTCTTTTTATCTTTTTAAATTAAAATGTTTTATTTTTACTATTTTGTTATTTGAGTATAGTTGATATTCAGTGTTACATTGGTTTCAGGTTTCCAATATCTCCATACATTATTCTATGATCACTACAAATATAGCCACCGTCTCTCACCATATAACACTATTATAATATCATTGACTATATTCTCTACACTGTCCCATATCTCTTTTTAAAATCTCTGATTTTTATGTTTTCTGTTATTCCAATTTTCGACCATCATTTTACTTGGTTACTTTAATAAAATATGCCTGATTACACACGCTTTGCTGAAAACCATAGCATTTGATTTATAGTAATCTTCTTCTTCTTCTTCTTTTTTTAAATTAACATAAAATGTATTATTATCCCCAGGGGTACAGGTCTGTGAATCGCCAGGTTTACACACATCACAGCACTCACCACAGCACATACCCTCCCCAATGTTCATAACCCCACCACCCTCTACCTACCCTCAAAACCCCCCCGGCAACTCTCAATTTGTTTTGTGAGATTAAGAGTCTCTTATGGTTTGTCTCCCTCCCGATCCCATCTTGTTTCATTTACTCTTTTCCTATCCCCCAAACCCCCATATTGCACCACCATATCAGGGAGATCATACGATAGTGTCTTTCTCTGGTTGACTTATTTTGCTAAGCATAATATCCGCTAGTTCCATCCATGTCATCGCAAATGGCAAGATTTCATTTCTTTTGATGGCTGCATAGTATTCCATCGTATAAAACCATATATATATGGTCATTTGTAGATGGACATCTAGGTTCTTTCCATAGTTTGGCTATTGTGGATATTGCTGCTATATACATTTGGTGCACGTGCCCCTTTGGATCATATAGTAGTCTTCTTTACCTCTATCAGAATCCCAGGAAGCTTTATTTATTTATTTATTTACTCACATAAACAGATGATCCAACACAACGTTTTTTGATGTTCAAATGTATTATAATGTCTTACCGCTTAACACTATGCTTACTGCTCTCTTTCACTGTCTGACTAAATCCTCATCATCACTATGCCATTTAATCAGAAAGAACATTTGAACTCAGAGTTCTCTCCATATCAGGGAATGAAGACTCCACCCTTCTGTTTGTGCAGGTAAAATAAATGTTGATATTGTCTGTCCTGCACATACTCCATCCTGTTAACCAGAATATTCACCATCAAAATATATACAAAATAAAAACCATACCTCGGGGCGCCTGGGTGGCTCAGTGGGTTAAGCCTCTACCTTCGGCTCAGGTCATGATCCCAGGGGCCTGGGATCGAGTCCTGCATAGGGCTCTCTGCTCAGCAGGGAGCATGCTTCTCCTCATCTCTCTCTCTGTCTGTCTCTCTGCCTATTTGTGATCTCTCTCTCTGTCAAATAAATAAATAAAATCTTTAAAAAAAAAAACATACCTCACCACTTCTATTACCACCCAGCATGCTAAAAACACCATCGTATGTTCCTGAATTATTGACTTGATTGATAACCCCACTTCCACACATACTGCACTCCTTTCTCCCTGCAAATTTATTTTGGTACAGCAACTTAACCTAAAAATCAAGTCAGATGATTTTATTCTGCTGTTGAAAGTCTTTTGGTATCTTCCCCTTTCATATTAAATAAAAACTGAAGGCGTTTCAATGTACTAGAAGGTCATGCATCAATACGTTCTTCCTCTCTCCACCACTATGAACTCCTCATTGGCCTCCTTGCTTTTCCTCAAAAGTAACAGACCAGCTGTTCACACAAAGTCTATATACTTACTTGCTCTGCCTAGAGCAATCTTTTTCTTTAATATTTGTATAACACCCTCCTTCACTTCCTGGGTCTTTGTGCAAATAACATCTCATAAATGAGATATAACCACCCAACACAAAATAAAATTAACTTTCATCTCAGCATTCTCCAATGGCTTTTACCTTTCTTGTATTTCTTTGTAACACTTATCACCATCAACCATCAATCATTATTCTATTACTGGTTTATTTTCTTATTGGAGACAGAGAGAGAGAGAATTGGGAGGGGGCGCAGAGGAAGAAGAAAACACCCCACTGCCTAGAAAGCCTGCTGGGGAGTGACATCCCAGGACCCTGAGATCATGACCCAAGCCAAAGGCAGTCACTCAATGGACTGAGCCACTGAGGTGCCCCTCTATTATTGGTTTATTTCACTATTATATTTCAAAAGAATGTAAGCTCTTTGTGGTCAGGTATTTTATATGTTTTATTAATTGAAGTATTCTCAGAAAGGTAGCTGGCAGATTGTAAGGGCTCACTAAACTGTATTTTGTTGTTATGATTGGGCTCCTTTATGGACTTTACCTCTTACGCTAGAAGTCTATCCTTCAGATGTAAGCAATAAGAATAGAGCCCTGCTGCCTGTTCAAATGAGTAAAAAGCCTGTATTAAGTGGATATTTTAAAAGCTAAATGAATGGCTTAATAGTTGTATATAGGGGGAAAGGGAACATATTTTCCACGGTTTAGAAGTGGAGTTCTTTTATAGAGTTCTTGTACAAGCCTACACTATTGAATGATAATGGGCAGTTGTACATTCCAATTATACAAACACTTTGGTAATTTATATCCTTTTTTTGTAATTCATGACTGGATCATTTAATTCCTTAGGAGCATTATAGCATTTCAACTTTTCATGTTCAATAAACTTATTGGGGTTGCTACCTTTTCCATTCAAATGGAGAAATAGTCATGATTTCATCTAAAGAAAGTGCTATTGATTGTGTTGTTTTCTAGGAATGAGTTGCACATGCTAGTTTAAAAGTTTTGTTAAATTCCCAAGCCTGTCACCGATAAAACCCTTTTGTAGATTAGTAACTTGATCAAAACAGAAAAGTTATGTAACACTCAATTGTTATACTATCTTTGTTTCCATCTTGCATTGTAATAACACCCATCTTAACTCTATTTAAGACAAGTCATCGCCAGATGGATTTCTGGCATTGATTGCATGATATGAAATCTAGTATAACTAAAAGTTTTTGGTTTCAGTAGCATATAAATCAATTTAGAAAAATATATGTATTTGAATATAAGATAAAGTTTTAAGTTATTTGGCAATAGTAAACTAAACGTTTTTTTTGTAAATTTGTATTTTCTAAAATTTCATTGAGCTCTTTTGCAATAAGAAACAAGTTACAAAAAAATTAAGGTTTATTTACCCCAATTCAAAATTATTAGGAATATAATCATAGAGGTTGAAGTATTTAAAATATTGAACCCAAAATATTTTATTAGGTAAATTCATGAATGCTGAGCATTCACTGTTAAAATATACTAATAGTATTGATAGACTGGTAGAAGCCTAAAATCAAATATTTAGTAAATATTTATATCCATATTTGGCCCCTGGGTGGCTCAGTGGGTTAAGCCACTGCCTTTGGCTCAGGTCATGATCTCGGGATCCTGGGATCGAGTCCTGCATCGGGATCTCTGCTCAGCAGGGAGCCCGCTCCCCTCTCTCTCTCTCTGCCTGCCTCTCTGTCTACTGTGAACTCTCTCTGTCAAATAAATAAATAAAATCTTTAAAAAAATTTATATCCATATCTTTTCATGGCGTGGTAATTCATTTCTCTAGCATTAAATAATATTCCATTGTTTGCATGTACTACACTTTATTTGACCTTTCACCTATGGAAGGATATCTTGGTTGCTTCCAAGCTTTTGTCAGTTATGAATAAAACTACTATAGACATCTTTGTGGGTATAGATTTCATCTTCTTTGGATAAATACCAAGAACTGCTACTGCTGAATCATCTGGCAAGAATATGTTTAGTTTTGTGAGAAACTGCCAAGTTGTTTTCCATTCTTTATTCTCAATAGACATGGAAGAACATTCCTGTTGCTCCACATCCTCACCAACATTTCGTGTTCTGTTGTCAGTGTTCTGGATTCTGGGTATGTACTGGTGTCTCCTTTTGGTTTTAATTTGCATTTTCCTGATGACATATGATGTGAAGCATCTTTTTATATGCTTATTTGCCATCTGTAATATTTTCTTTTGTGAGGTATCTGCTAAGGTCTTTGGCTCATTTTTAATCAGGTTTTTCCCCCATTGTTGAGTTTTAAGGGGTCTTTGTGTATTTTTGATTAACAGTCCTTTGCCAGATATGTATTTTGCAAATTTTTTCTCATAGTCTGTGCTTTGCCTTTTCATTCTCTTGGCATTCTGTTTCACAGAGTAGACATTTTTAAATTCAGTGCTTGTGCTTTTGTAGCTAAAGTTATTGCCAAAACCAAGGTCATTTAAATTTTCTTCTATATTAGCTTCTACATGTTTCATGTTTAGGTTTATAATCCAATCTGAGTTAATTTTTGTGAAGAGTGTATGATATCTGCCTGGATTTATTTTATTTTATTATTTTATTTTATTTTTATTTTATATTTTTACATTTAACTTCACCATTACTCCAGAACCATTTGTTTAAAAGATTGTATTTTGCTCTCTTGTATTGCTTTTGCTTTTATATTAAATATAAAATATAATTGATAATATATATTCTGTTCCTTTAATCTAGTCTTTCTGTGGTATTACAATATCTTGCTTACAATTATCATTATGGTAAACTTATTTAAAAAGATTTTATTTATTTATTTGACAGAGAGAGAGATCACAAATAGGTAGAGAGACAGAGAGAGAGATGAGGAGAAGCAGGCTCCCTGATGAGCAGAGAGCCCTATGTGGGACTCAATTCCAGGCCCCTGGGATCATGACCCGAGCCGAAGGTAGAGGCTTAACCCACTGAGCCACCCAGGCGCCCCATCGTTATGGTAAACTTTGAAGGCAGTCCTCAGTCTTTGTTCTCCTTCAACACTCTGTTGACTATTGTGAGTCTTTGCCTCTCCATATAAACGTTAAAATAAGTTTGTTAATATTAAGCAAAATGAGACCTCAGGGATCTGAGAGATGTCTAAGAAGTACTTGATACATCCCTTGGGTATGGTTTATTGAAGTGTCCACCTGTCTGAAAGCTGGGGAATCTAGATAAGGGAGGGAAAATTAGTTATGATAAAACATATCAACAAACATCAATAAATTTTGGAAGACTAATTGTCATGGCTCATGTACAATATGACCAACAGAGAGACTATCAAAAGGAAAGCATCAGTTATGTTTATTGTGAAATTTTTTATTCAAAATAAAGCAACGAGAGGGGAAGACACAATGAGAAAATTACCATTTTTTAAACGGTAAACTTGTTACCAATTAGAATAGGTTTTATATTCTAAGTAGTATATTGAAAAGTAAAACATTGGGGCACCTGGGTGGCTCAGAGGTTTGGGCTGCTGCCTTTGGCTAGGGTCCTGGGATCGAACCCTGAATCGGGCTCCCTGCTCCGCAGGAAGCCTGCTTCTCTCTCTCTCTCTCTCTCTCTCTCTCTGCCTGCCTTTCTGCCTACTTGTGATCTCTGTCTGTCAAATAAATAAATAAAATCTTTAAAAAAAAGAAAAGAAATGTAAAACATTAAAAAATAAAATTTTAATTTAAAAAAAATATGTAATTTTTAAAAAGGGTTAAAAATAGCAGAACCATTTTTCTTATAACTGGAAAATACACTGTATATATATCTATCAAAAATACTTGTCAGGCGCCTGCGTGGCTCAGTGGGTTAAAGCCTCTGTCTTCGGCTCAGGTCATGATCCCAGGATCCTTTGATCAAGTCCCACATCGGGCTCTCACCTCAACAGGGAGCCTGCTTCCTCCTCTCTCTCTGCCTGACTCTGCCTACTTGTGATCTCTGTCAAATAAATAAATAAAATCTTTTATAACAAAAATTTAAAAAACAATTTCATGTCTGGAATCAGGAGCATATGGAAAAAAATATCTGAGGACAGTACTTCTGCCATGTTTTGTGCCTTGTTAATATTTTTAAACAGTCAGGCAACTTTTAGCTTTATTGAAATACCTGCTAAGATACCAGCAGTGCCTTTTGGAGCCCTGTGACTATAAAAATTACTTGAAAATATTCAAAATGTTTACTATGGTGTCACTATTTAGGGCCACCGCCAAGTATGTTTCAGAAGTAAGCATAAATGTTACTCTTCCGTAAGGCAAAAGGGCATATTTTCAGGAGTTCCATCTGCTGTACCAGGAGGTGAATCAAGTAATGATTTTTGTCTAACTTTTCAATCTAACATTCCTCATTCCACATTATAATAATAAAAACTAGGAGGGGACTAAAACAAACAAACAACTACAACTACAACAACCAGCTTTTCCTTCAGTGGGATAGTAAATATAACCTTATGAGTAGCCTGAAATTTATTTTTAAATATTTTTAAGATAAGCATTTTTGTTAGAAAACCATATATTTTATATAGCTAAGAAATAACAGGCAAAGTTTTATTAACTTCTAAAAAGTCTAGTTACTTCTATTTATCTATTAACTCATCTCTTTATGAAGTAGAACATGATCACACCTATTGTATCTACCCAAGTTTGTATGCTTTGGTTATTTTATGTTTGCTATTTCCTTGCTTAATTTTTACAATATTTGATACATAATAGTATCTTTAAGTCCATCTACGGTTTCACAGAATTTGTTTGAACTTCATAAAAATGTACCATACTTTTTGCACTGTCCTTGTTTTACTTCTCTATTAACTTTCCAAGATATATTCACTTTAGAGTGTGTAGCTATCATTTATTTTTATTCCTCCATAATGCTATGTTTACAAATTTGTATTTATCTGTACTTTTAAAAATATCTTAATTATATACCATTTCTCATCTCACGTAACACTCATGTTACTTCTACACTTATCAGATATTATGTAACTGAAAACCACAACTCAGCAACAATATAGCACCATTTTTCAAAATTAAATGGCTTACCAGAATTCTTTAATTCTATCCTTTATTTGTATTAGATGGCCCTTTATTCTGGTATTTGGCATTGTTCATATGGAGGAAAGCTTATAAGTTGATATTCCATAAATAGAAGGATTTATTATGATTGATTAATTATTTTCATTTAGAATGCATAGAATATGGTTGATTTAATATTTCTTACTTACTCTCTGCCTGGAACATAGTGCTATCTATGTAATAGCCACTAAAATATTAAGTTAATTACCTAGACTTTAAACTTCATATGAATAGGAATTACATGCAGAACTCTTCTCAGATTGGGACACCTGGGTGGCTCAGTCAGTTAAATGCCTGAGCCTTTAGCTCAGGTCATGATCTTAGGGTCCTGGGACTCAGTTCTGCAACTGATTCACTGCTTAGCCGGGAGTTTGCTTCTCCCTCACCCTGCTGCTCCCCCTGCTTGTGCTCTCTCTCACTCTCACTCTTACAAATAAATAAAATTAAAAATATGAATTCTTCTCAGATAGCTAATATAGAATATCATCTTTGTATTCATCAAAGGGAAAGTGCCATATAATAATGAAATTCAGACTACTTCAAATTCATTTTTTAACCAGTAAGAAAGTACTGGAAACAAGCCAAAAATGTCTTTAATGAATTAAAGAAATAGACTGATTTTCAATATCTTAATGTTTCTAAAAGAAATTGCAAGATTTTTATACTAGATATCAGTGTAAATATTCATTATACAAGGGTATTCTAAAAATAAACCTGAGAAAACTACTTGACATATATGATGACAAAAACGAGTTTGACAAAATCAGTTTGGGTAAAACTTACAACACCTACCACCTGAAACTCTTGTTCTATAATCTAATTATTTTAATTTACAAAAATACAAAAATAATATATCAGAGTAAGTCTATTGATAGCTTTGAAGGTATGCTCTGGTTGTGCACTGTTTACTATTTAAAGGGGAATCAAATATGTGATGCTTATGGTGTGACTATATTAAAATTCAACAAGTTCAGAAGCATATGAGGAATAGAATAAAGACAAAAGATGACCCTTACTTATCCTAAAGATAGACAATGGTATATATGTGCTAGTTGGGGAGAGAATCCAGTCAGTAGATGGAGGATGTGGTAGTGGAAAAAAAAAACACACACAGAACGTTTTGGTTGAACGTTTAGCACTATATTTAACAAAGTGAAATTGTGTGTTAATAGCCTCGAATAAAATCCAAAAAATATTTTCAATTCATTGAAGATTATTTAGGAAAAACTTGAAAAATACAACTTGATAAGGATTCCAATAAAAGATTCATAAGCAATACAAGTTTCAGAATTTTTAGTATATTTTCCCTAAAAAGACATTTGATTTAAATTAAAGACAATTCTATTTACCTGCCACTTAAATAAGAGGAAATTATTTGGTTTTGTAATAAGTCAATAAAATAAATTAACATATCTTTACAAAACAGATAAATAAAACAGAAAATAATAGTGCTTAAGCTGTTCAGCAAACATTTGTAAAATTCCTTGCCATCAGCTAGCTCTGGAGTTCTGCTAGGTGAGTAAGGCCATGTATGTTACTGCTCAGAGTACTGACGCAAAGCAATTGTCCCCTTCGCATCAATTTTTTGCCGTTGATATGTCATGCTATGTTGTTTAGAGATACATAAATGGCCCTACATGAAGGCCTTTTTTTGTGTGTATATGGGTGACTGTGATTTAACTTTCAAATCAGATGGCTCCTGATTTACAATGATGCAACTTATGATATATTTGGCAATGATGTGAAAGTGAAAGTGATTCAGTAGAAACTGTACTTTGAATTTTGAATTTGGGTCTTTATAAAAAGGGCCAGTGACATGTGGTATGGTGCCGTCTTGTGATGCTGGGCAGGGGCAGTGAGCCACAGCTCCCAGTCAGCTAGAAGATTACAGGGGTGAACACCTGATATTCTTACAACCATTCTATATATAAACATTCTTCTTTTTTTAGTGTAATATTTAATAAATTGCATATGATATTTGATACATTGTTATAAAATAGGCTTTGCTTAAGATGATTTTGCCCAAATGCAGGCAAATGTAAGTGTTCTGAGTATGTTTAAGTAAGCTTAAGGTAAGCTATGATATTTGATAGTTTAGGGGTATTAAATGCATTTTCAATTTTTTATGTGTGTCTCTGTACATAGCCCCCTTGTAATCTGAGGTGTCGCTCTCGGCCCGCAAGAACGACCCGCAGACGAGGTGAGTGGCAAGCTTCTTTTATTACTAATGCTAATGGCGGCCGCGCCGCACCAAGCACTTACAACAGTATTTATCCACGAAGTTCACCCGTTCTCGCCCCCCTATTTGGCCAATCATAACGCCGTGCACGCAATGTCCTTGTGGACCCTTATGTAACCATACAGGACTCTATTGTTCTCTAGCGGTGATCATGCGTTTATCTCTTGGCTCCTGGTGCTGTGTGCGTCAGCCACGAGCGCACCCACATCCTCCTAAACCAATCATTCTCAGTTCCTCAATCTTCAGGCACTCCCGTCTACGTGACTCCTTGCATCTGCTGGATGGCTCTCCACACTGAGGAACATCTCTATATGTATATGTAGCCTTGGTATGGCTTACATATTATTGGCATGAAACATCTAGAACAGTACGTGTGCCATATAATTGTCTACAGCATCAAACAAGTTTCTTGAAAACTTGTGCCAAAGGGGTTATGTCTTTAAGGATTCTTATTTCAGAAGGGTTCTCTCAAACGTAAGATTTTTCAGAAGTTAAGTGAAAATCTGACCAAACTAAACATTTTTCCATTTTCCCTAGTGAGCAAAGATCGCTAAAATCTATCTGCCATTTTCAACACTGGACTCAACGACTGTAATTCCAATTTAAGAAGAGATTATTCATATCAAAACCACATGTTGGCCTAATCTTACACAATATTCATAAATCTCACTCAGAGCCTTGGACACTTTTATTTGTTGAGTCTATATGGTACTACGGACATTCATCATTTTTGACCTCATAGCTTCATGTATGTCTATACTTTTGAAAATACAGGCATCATAGTTCCATTGTAAAATGTCTGGGTTCTAAAATGTGCTATGCTATCAAAATGGTAATAAGAACATACAAATGACCTGATGTAATGAAATGGACCAGATTGCCATATATCACATTTCATACCATAAAGATTTAGTGGTAAGTTTTAAAATGGCCAGCTATACTTCGACTGAATTATAACTCATTTAACTTCTTTCTTTGTGTACAGTATTATACATTAGTCAGTATTATAGTAAATAAGTACTTTGGACAGATGTAAATATGCTGTAATAAAAAATGTTTTTCTTCTTTCTTTTAGTCCTTTTTACTTGTAAGACTAGCCACAAATACCATGCCTCCCCCATAATAATTTGCAATCCAAATTTATCTCTAAATGACTTTATTGCACAGAAAAACAAAATATATATATATACTTTACAGTAGACATGTTCAAAAATAGTTACATAACAGCAGGGCCCTAAATGTAAGCAGTATAGTTGTTTTGTTTTGTTTTGTTTTTTTGTTTAAAAAAAAAGGAGGTTATGTGAAATATTGGAATTTTATTTCCAGGCCTAGTATTTCAAGACAGTTAAATACACTTACGTTGTCAACAGCCTCTTGTTGGCAGTATGATTTTAGTGGCTCCATGGTATAACAGCAAGAATTTACTATTGCTTCTTTCTTTTATGACACACACAGAAAAAAAAATTGACACATTTGCTCAAGACCAACCAGAATCATTTTAACCTATCAAAATTGATGGGAGGCCTTCACTGCCAAAGTCACTGCTGGGTTTTCACAATTCATTGCAGACAATCTGCTACTCCCATTATGATAAAGGAGAGAAGAGTCATAATCAGGGAAGAAAGCTAGATTAATACTTGTAATTATCATTGAATTATTTAGCCTGCTATAGGTTTATTATTATTAGTGTCATTTGATAATTTTCTCTCATTTTATTCAACACAACTGTGAGTAATTACCCTACCTAATATTTCTCTGTATTGGCTGACTAGCTAGCAAACATTCATGAAAATATCCATTAGCCACACATATAAAATGCTGCATTATGATGCTGTTGAATCAGAACATACCACTACCTGATCCTGTAGCTCTTTGAGGATTTGCAAATCAATTAATTCTATGTTTATCGGATTCTTCCCATACAATTAGAAAATTTATAATAGAATCCATGAACATTATTAGTTTTACCATTTTAAACCAGCAATCACACTTTGATTTTTACAACAAAAGCAGAAATATAAACACACACATTTGGATCAGTTTTCTGTTAGTCTGTCTGGACTTCAAAATCCTATTCCTCAAGATAATGCACACCAAAGTTCTGGATTAAACAAGAAATTAGATGGCACCTGAACACTTGGTTTAATATTCTCAAAAGGACTATGCAACTCATTTCTTACATTATGACATTGTTTTACAAAGATCCACACTTTTATAATGTTAGTATTTTTAATAATCAATAAAGTCAATTAATCATGATTAAAAATCAAACATAGGGGGGAGGAGTCAAGATGGCGGAGAAGTAGCAAGCTGAGACTGCTTCAGCTAGCCGGAGATCAGCTAGATAGCTTATCTAAAGATTGCAAACACCTGAAAATCCATCGGCAGATCGAAGAGAAGAAGAACAGCAATTCTGGAAACAGAAAAACAACCACTTTCTGAAAGGTAGGACCGGCGGAGAAGTGAATCCAAAGCGACGGGAAGATAGACCCCGGGGGGAGGGGCCGGCTCCCGGCAAGCGGCGGAGCAACCGCGCACAAAATCAGGACTTTTAAAAGTCTGTTCCGCGGAGGGACATCGCTCCAGAGGCTAAACCGGAGCGAAGCCCACGCGGGGTCAGCGTGGCCTCAGGTCCCGCAGGGTCACAGAAGGATCGGGGGTGTCTGAGTGTCGCAGAGCCTGCGGGTATTGGAACGGGAAAGCCGGCTACAGAGACAGAGCCGACAGTAAGCTCGCAGCTCCGTGTTACCTTGAACCGGTCGCAGGCTCGGTGAGCTCGGAGCGCGGCCGGAGGTCAGGCAGACGGGAGTAACTGGGCGCTGTTCTCTGAGGGCGCACTGAGGAGTGGGGCCCTGGGCTCTCGGCTCCTCCGGGCCGGAGACCAGGAGGCCGCCATTTGTATTCCCGTCCTCTGGAACTCTACGGAAAGCGCTCAGGGAACAAAAGCTCCTGAAAGCAAACCCGAGCGGATTACTCACCCCGGCCCCGGGTAAGGGCGGTGTAATTCCGCCTGGGGCAAAGACACTTGAAAATCACTACAACAGGCCCCTCCCCCAGAAGATCAACAAGAAATCCAGCCTAGACCAAGCTCACCTACCAAGGAGTGCGGTTTCAATACCAAGGAGAGCAGCAGAATTCCAGAGGAGGAGAAAGCCAAGCACGGAACTCATGGCTTTTTTCCTGTGATTTTTTTTAGTCTTGCAGTTAATTTAATTTTTTCTTTTTCATTTTTTTTTTTTTTTTTTCTCGCCTTCGGGTAAAATTTTTTTTTTTTTTTAACTGTTACCTTTTTCCTTTTTAACGATTTTTTACTAGTTTATCTAATATATATATATATTTTTTTACATTTTTCTTAGGTGTTTTCTTTTTTAAAAAAAAAAATTCTTTTCTTTTTTTTTTTTTTTTTTTTTTTTTTTTTCTTTTTTCTTTCTTCCTTTTTGAACCTCTTTTTATCCCCTTTCTCCCCACTCACGATTTTGGATCTCTTCTAATTTGGCTAAAGCATATTTTCCTGGGGTTGTTGCCACCCTTTTAGTATTTTACTTGCCCCTTCATTTACTCTTATCTGGACAAAATGACAAGACGTAAAAATTCACCACAAAAAAAAGAACAAGAGGCAGTACCGAAGGCTAGGGACCTAATCAATACAGACATCGGTAATATGTCAGATCTAGAGTTCAGAATGACAATTCTCAAGGTTCTAGCCGGGCTCGAAAAAGGCATGGAAGATATTAGAGAAACCCTCTCGAGGGATATAAAAGCCCTTTCTGGAGAAATAAAAGAACTAAAATCTAACCAAGTTGAAATCAAAAAAGCTATTAATGAGGTGCAATCAAAAATGGAGGCTCTCACTGCTAGGATAAATGAGGCAGAAGAAAGAATTAGTGATATAGAAGACCAAATGACAGAGAATAAAGAAGCTGATCAAAAGAGGGACAAACAGCTACTGGACCACGAGGGGAGAATTCGAGAAATAAGTGACACCATAAGACGAAACAACATTAGAATAATTGGGATTCCAGAAGAAGAAGAAAGTGAGAGGGGAGCAGAAGGTATACTGGAGAGAATTATTGGGGAGAATTTCCCCAATATGGCAAAGGGAACGAGCATCAAAATTCAGGAGGTTCAGAGAATGCCCCTCAAAATAAATAAGAATAGGCCCACACCCCGTCACATAATAGTAAAATTTACAAGTCTCAATGACAAAGAGAAAATCCTGAAAGCAGCCCGGGAAAAGAAGTCTGTAACATACAATGGTAAAAATATTAGATTGGCAGCTGACTTATCCACAGAGACCTGGCAGGCCAGAAAGAGCTGGCATGATATTTTCAGAGCACTAAACGAGAAAAACATGCAGCCAAGAATACTATATCCAGCTAGGCTATCATTGAAAATAGAAGGAGAGATTAAAAGCTTCCAGGACAAACAACAACTGAAAGAATTTGCAAATACCAAACCAGCTCTACAGGAAATATTGAAAGGGGTCCTCTAAGCAAAGAGAGAGCCTACAAGTGGTAGATCAGAAAGGAACAGAGACCATATACAGTAACAGTCACCTTACAGGCAATACAATGGCACTAAATTCATATCTCTCAATAGTTACCCTGAATGTGAATGGGCTAAATGCCCCTGTCAAAAGACACAGGGTATCAGAATGGATAAAAAAACAAAACCCATCTATATGTTGCCTCCAAGAAACACATTTTAAGCCCGAAGACACCTCCAGATTTAAAGTGAGGGGGTGGAAAAGAATTTACCATGCTAATGGACATCAGAAGAAAGCAGGAGTGGCAATCCTTATATCAGATCAATTAGATTTTAAGCCAAAGACTGTAATAAGAGATGAGGAAGGACACTATATCATACTCAAAGGGTCTGTCCAACAAGAAGATTTAACAATTTTAAATATCTATGCCCCCAACGTGGGAGCAGCCAACTATATAAACCAATTAATAACAAAATCAAAGAAACACATAAACAACAATACAATAATAGTAGGGGACTTTAATATTCCCCTCACTGAAATGGACAGGTCATCCAAGCAAAAGATCAGCAAGGAAATAAAGGCCTTAAATGACACACTGGACCAGATGGACATCACAGATATATTCAGAATATTTCATCCCAAAGCAACAGAATACACATTCTTCTCTAGTGCACATGGTACATTCTCCAGAATAGATCACATCCTCGGTCCTAAATCAGGACTCAACCGGTATCAAAAGATTGGGATCATTCCCTGCATATTTTCAGACCACAATGCTCTAAAGCTAGAACTCAACCACAAAAGGAAGTTTGGAAAGAACCCAAATACATGGAGACTAAAGAGTATCCTTCTAAAGAATGAATGGGTCAACCGGGAAATTAAAGAAGAATTGAAAAAAATCATGGAAACAAATGATAATGAAAATACAACGGTTCAAAATCTGTGGGACACAACAAAGGCAGTCCTGAGAGGAAAATATATAGCGGTACAAGCCTTTCTCAAGAAACAAGAAAGGTCTCA
The DNA here is from genome assembly GCF_030435805.1 of Mustela lutreola. Classification (NCBI taxonomy): domain Eukaryota; kingdom Metazoa; phylum Chordata; class Mammalia; order Carnivora; family Mustelidae; genus Mustela; species Mustela lutreola. The sequence goes on from NC_081301.1 coordinate 67,961,514, forward strand.
GGTACACAACCTAACCCTACACCTAAAGGAGCTGGAGAAGGAACAAGAAAGAAACCCTAAGCCCAGCAGGAGAAGAGAAATCATAAAGATCAGAGCAGAAATCAATGAAATAGAAACCAAAAAAACAATAGAACAAATCAACGAAACTAGGAGCTGGTTCTTTGAAAGAATTAATAAAATTGATAAACCCCTGGCCCGACTTATCAAAAAGAAAAGAGAAAGGACCCAAATAAATAAAATCATGAATGAAAGAGGAGAGATCACAACTAACACCAAGGAAATACAAACTATTATAAGAACATACTATGAGCAACTCTACGGCAATAAATTTGACAATCTGGAAGAAATGGATGCATTCCTAGAAACATATAAACTACCACAACTGAACCATGAAGAAATAGAAAGCCTGAACAGACCCATAACCAGTAAGGAGATTGAAACAGTCATTAAAAATCTCCAAACAAACAAAAGCCCAGGGCCAGACGGCTTCCCGGGGGAATTCTACCAAACATTTAAAGAAGAACTAATTCCTATTCTCCTGAAACTGTTCCAAAAAATAGAAATGGAAGGAAAACTTCCAAACTCATTTTATGAGGCCAGCATCACCTTGATCCCAAAACCAGACAAGGATCCCACCAAAAAAGAGAGCTATAGACCGATATCCTTGATGAACACAGATGCGAAAATACTCAACAAAATACTAGCCAATCGGATTCAACAGTACATTAAAAAGATTATTCACCACGACCAAGTGGGATTTATTCCAGGGCTGCAAGGTTGGTTCAACATCCGCAAATCAGTCAATGTGATACAACACATCAATAAAAGTAAGAACAAGAACCATATGATACTCTCAATAGATGCTGAAAAAGCATTTGACAAAGTACAACATCCCTTCCTGATCAAAACTCTTCAAAGTGTAGGGATAGAGGGCACATACCTCAATATCATCAAAGCCATCTATGAAAAACCCACCGCAAATATCATTCTCAATGGAGAAAAACTGAAAGCTTTTCCGCTAAGGTCAGGAACACGGCAGGGATGTCCATTATCACCACTGCTATTCAACATCGTACTAGAGGTCCTAGCCTCAGCAATCAGACAACAAAAGGAAATTAAAGGCATCCAAATCGGCAAAGAAGAAGTCAAATTATCACTCTTCGCAGATGATATGATACTATATGTGGAAAACCCAAAAGACTCCACTCCAAAACTGCTAGAACTTATACAGGAATTCAGTAAAGTGTCAGGATATAAAATCAATGCACAGAAATCAGTTGCATTTCTCTACACCAACAGCAAGACAGAAGAAAGAGATATTAAGGAGTCAATCCCATTTACAATTGCATCCAAAACCATAAGATACCTAGGAATAAACCTAACCAAAGAGACACAGAATCTATACTCAGAAAACTATAAAGTACTCATGAAAGAAATTGAGGAAGACACAAAGAAATGGAAAAATGTTCCATGCTCCTGGATTGGAAGAATAAATATTGTGAAAATGTCTATGCTACCTAAAGCAATCTACACATTTAATGCAATTCCTATCAAAGTACCATCCATATTTTTCAAAGAAATGGAACAAATAATTCTAAAATTTATATGGAACCAGAAAAGACCTCGAATAGCCAAAGGGATATTGAAAAAGAAAGCCAACGTTGGTGGCATCACAATTCCGGACTTCAAGCTCTATTACAAAGCTGTCATCATCAAGACAGCATGGTACTGGCACAAAAACAGACACATAGATCAATGGAACAGAATAGAGAGCCCAGAAATAGACCCTCAACTCTATGGTCAACTAATCTTCGACAAAGCAGGAAAGAATGTCCAATGGAAAAAAGACAGCCTTTTCAATAAATGGTGCTGGGAAAATTGGACAGCCACATGCAGAAAAATGAAATTGGACCATTTCCTTACACCACACACAAAAATAGACTCAAAATGGATGAAGGACCTCAATGTACGAAAGGAATCCATCAAAATCCTTGAGGAGAACACGGGCAGCAACCTCTTCGACCTCTGCCGCAGCAACATCTTCCTAGGAACAACGCAAAAGGCAAGGGAAGCAAGGGAAAAAATGAACTACTGGGATTTCATCAAGATCAAAAGCTTTTGCACAGCAAAGGAAACAGTTAACAAAATCAAAAGACAACTGACAGAATGGGAGAAGATATTTGCAAACGACATATCAGATAAAGGACTAGTGTCCAGAATCTATAAAGAACTTAGCAAACTCAACACCCAAAGAACAAATAATCCAATCAAGAAATGGGCAGAAGACATGAACAGACATTTCTGCAAAGAAGACATCCAGATGGCCAACAGACACATGAAAAAGTGCTCCATATCACTTGGCATCAGGGAAATACAAATCAAAACCACAATGAGATATCACCTCACACCAGTCAGAATGGCTAAAATCAACAAGTCAGGAAATGACAGATGCTGGCGAGGATGCGGAGAAAGGGGAACCCTCCTACACTGTTGGTGGGAATGCAAGCTGGTGCAGCCACTCTGGAAAACAGCATGGAGGTTCCTCAAAATGTTGAAAATAGAACTGCCCTATGACCCAGCAATTGCACTATTGGGTATTTACCCTAAAGATACAAATGTAGTGATCCAAAGGGACACATGCACCCGAATGTTTATAGCAGCAATGTCCACAATAGCCAAACTATGGAAAGAACCTAGATGTCCATCAACAGATGAATGGATCAAGAAGATGTGGTATATATACACAATGGAATACTATGCAGCCATCAAAAGAAATGAAATCTTGCCATTTGCAACAACGTGGATGGAACTAGAGCGTATCATGCTTAGCGAAATAAGTCAAGCAGAGAAAGACAACTATCATATGATCTCCCTGATATGAGGAAGTGGTGATGCAACATGGAGGCTTAAGTGGGTAGAAGAATAAATGAAACAAGATGGGATTGGGAGGGAGACAAACCATAAGTGACTCTTAATCTCACAAAACAAACTGAGGGTTGCCGGGGGGAGGGGGTTGGGGAGAAGGGGGTGGGATTATGGACATTGGGGAGGGTATGTGATTTGGTGAGTGCTGTGAAGTGTGTAAACCTGGTGATTCACAGACCTGGGGATAAAAATATATGTATATAAAAAATATATGTTTATAAAAAAAAAAAAAAAAAAAAAAAAAAAATCAAACATAAAAATTTCTACTTTTTGCTTTTGCCCCCTCCATTTAGAACTTATTTATAGCCTGATAATTCAAAGGTCCCTATGTTTATGAAATCTGGACAGAAATAGCTCTAAGATCCCATTCAGAACTTGATATTAATCTAAGTCTTTTGGCTCCATTTATCCTGAGAGCAAAGAGTAGGACAAAGGATTTGAGTACTGTTAGTTTATCTGGGAGATTATCCCAGGTAGAAAAGAATGGGAAAGTGATACAGTGAAGAAGCAACTTTGTCAAAGAGGTACATTGTTGATATAATTGTTGTGGATAGAAAATGAAGGCTTGCTTTTACTGAAAGGTCCCGAGAAACTTCTTTAAGTTGTCCTCATGAAGACCCGAAAACTGGCAATTTTATCTATGGTTCTTATTTCCTCTTCACTGAGAGCTGTCCTCAGAGGACATTAACTCTCCTACACTTTTGGGTTGTATTGGACACATTCTAAAATGAGAGAGAGAACATGAGATGCTATCAGTGTTAAGTAACTGCAATTTCCCATGGATCTATCCACCACAGGTTTGGCTATAATCAGGTGTTGGGCCTTGATATCAGAGGGATTTGAGGCAGTATCATTTTAGGTTAATCATTATATCTGAAATTTCCAAAAACTTCAACTGATGAAACTTTGATTATAAATTTATAAATATAACAATAAATCTACAGTATTCAAATTATTTTCATAGAAATACACGGACAAAGTATCAATTGATTAATATTTTAATGTTACAAAATACTGAACTGAAAGAATTTGGTCATATAACAACGTGTAAGAAGTAGAACTTAGGTTTAGGTTAGAACTCAGGATGCATTTGAGACTCAGTTAAGAAATAGAATGGAGGGACGCCTGGGTGGCTCAGTGGGTTAAGCCACTATCTTCGGCTCAGGTCATGATCCCAGGGTCCTGGGACCGAGCCCCAAATCGGGCTCTCTGCTCAGCAGGGAGCCTGCTTCCTCCTCTCTCTCTCTGCCTGCCTCTCTGACTGCTTGTCATCTCTCTCTGTTATATAAATAAATAAAATCTTAAAAAGAAGAAATTGAATGGATGTCTGACTATCTTATAGGTTTGCTAAAAATCAGGGACTTTGTGTTCAGGTGTGGCTATGCAGGAATTTTTAACTTTCTCTAAGAAGTTATTAGATTTGATTATATAATGGCAGTAAAGGATGGGGAAAAGCAAAGTATAAACCCCATAAAGAAAAAGACACTGAGTATGAGAAAAGAGTAATAGATAAGAAGAATCAATGCATTTGAGTAAAATGGGAATTGAAATACACAATGATTGTTGATTTTTTTAGATGGAGAAAACAAAACTAGCTTGCAAGAAGGAAATAACAGAAGACATGTTGTGATGTGAGGCAGAATCCTGGAAAAGGCAGTAACGTGGAATAAAGGAGTAGGGACAGCATATCAGGTAATTTGGATAGGAAGGAGTTAGGAGATAATTGCTTGATGAATTTTATATGGCCCACTTAAATGCACAGATTTCTCTTCTTTAATTTATATGGAGAACAGGGTGTCCTTTCTCTTCCCTTTCAGAGCACCAGAGGTGTACTCTTTCAGACTGAAAACCTGAAAAGCTCAGGACTCAGTTGCTTAAGCACAGCTGAGAGGACATATTTCAATTAAGATTTACATTTTGCTGTACGTAGTAGACTGTCAAAAGTGGTTTAACCCTATTTTTTCATTTAACAAGAAGACTACAGAGAGTGTTTTCTGGTGTTAGTTCAGAGTGTCCATCCCTCTGAACAGATTTTTCTCTCTAAGTCCAGGGCAAGAAATCAATTGTTACATATGTATTCACTAAAAAAGCAGCTGGAAGATGCTGAGCACTGTGGCCCAGGAGATCAAGGCACCAGCACACACTTGTGAGTGGTGAGCTCCCAAGGCTGGAGGAAAATTCTAGAATAAAGTGCTCATTAGAGAGCCATACCTTTTCTCCTGTTTCCTTACCTCTCTGCACTACCCTCTTGTATCCACAGCATTGGAAATGCTTTTAGCAACACACCACACTGAATCACCACAAAGTCTGTGATTCTCTTGGTGGAAAACCAAACACTGTGTAAAAACTGTGGTTTTCTAGTTCATGCTTCTGGATGGAAAATAATTCACAATAAGCTGATAGGAGTAGCCAAGAGAGATTTAATCTTCTGTTTGGAAAAGGGCTTCTATATAAGTGAGTAGAGGAACCTTTAAGAATTATTCATGTTTAGGGGCACCTGGGTGCCTCAGCGGGTTAAGCCTCTGCCTTTAGCTCAGGTCATGATCTCAGGGACCTGGGATCAAGCCCCACATCAGGTTCTCTGCTCAGCGGGGAACCTTTTTCCCCCTCCCTCTTTCTGCCTGTCTCTGCCTACTTGTGATCTCTGTCAAATAAATACATAAAGATTTTTTAAAAAATAATTATTCATGTTTACATATATGCACCAGAATGCTATGTCCCTTGTCAAAGAGGCTTCAAATCAACAAAAATGATAATATTTTACTTAATAAGTTTTGTAATTCCTCTGTTAACATTTTGGAATACATCATTTTAATGCACATCTGCAAATTTGTAATCACTTCATGTGAGACAAGGAATGCTTAAAAAGGCAACCAGGTGCACCGGGCTGGCTCAGTGGGTTAAGCCTCTTCCTTTGGCTCAGGTCATGATTTCAGGGTCCTGGGATCGAGCCTTGCATCAGTCTCTCTGCTCAGCCGGGAGCCTGCATCTCTCTCTCTCTTTCTGCCTGCCTCTCTGCCTGCTTGTGATCTCTCTCTGTGTCATATAAATAAATACAATCTTAAAAAAAATAAAGGCAACCAAAAAACATTTACAGTTTTGGACAGGAGTTTCCCTTACGTTTGGATAAGGATGCAAATTCAACTTCATAATAAATTACTCTGCATCATAAAGATTAAATGCACTCAGGGATTGCGTTCTCTCCTCCCTCCACCCTATCGTACACACAGCTGCCCGACTAATCTTCCCAAAACACACATTTTCATGTGCTGCTTTTCAAAACTAGCTTCCTGGCTTCCTGTTGCCTGAAAAAATAGTCTCAAATGCTTTTGTCTGGCATTCAGGGCTCTCTAGGATGGGCACTCTGGCCAACACATCACTGCTCGTTTGTTCCACCACACACAAGTGGATCTCGGGCTAGTTATTCAGAGACCCACCTCCTCACCGACCCAGCAAAGGTCTGGTGCATCGACTAAACTCACGGCTCACTCAGTGATGTTCTCAAAGGCCATTAGTGGGTGACATGCCACTGCTAGAGTCAGGAGCCAGTGTGAAGTTGCCGCTGCCTAAGTGCATGGACTGAAAGCGGGAACGTTGATTCTCCAGGAGAAAACTGGGGCATTGTTATGAGAAGGCAGACGGCAAAACCACCCAGGTCCCCTATGATTGCTTTAACACACTCTGGACAAAATTTCAGGAGACAAGCGAACGTATTAACTCCCACTTAGGCTGTAGAAGGCAAATGCAACGGAGGGAAGGCGTTATCTTCTTCTGGAACAAACCACTTAGCTCCAGCTACTTTTATAAATAGATCAGACCCTGTCCAGGAGCCCACTTAGCTGGGTTCATTTGTATACAATGTCCATACCCTCAGGAATATTAACATTTTATCTCAGATTGCATTAATTTAAATAAAACTTAACCAAAATGGTGTGAAATGAACAAAAACACCATATTCTGTGATGAATCAAATGAAATACATTTTCCGTTGCTGTTTTCCCCATTTAAAGATAAAATTTCTGATAACTGTCATTATTTGTGAAAAGACACAAGACCAACAGTTTGTGTGTATGTGTGTTTTGGTGTTTGGTTTTTGGTTTTTTTCTTCCCCTTAAGGGTATAACCATATTGTCACTAATAAAGATCTCAAATTTGCCTGGAAGCTTTCATTGCAAATTGTCAGTCTGAGGGTAGTCACCATCCAGCCAAATGGCTTTATACATCATCAGTGCCTTTCTTCCACACACATTCTCTTCCTGGTTTAAACAGTAGTAACCCTGGTTCTACACTGACACAGTATTTGCATCTCTCTCCTGTCCATAACTCCTAAAAGTTGGGGACCTCTCACTTTGGTTTCCCCAGAGCATGACATTTTATTTGTTGCTTGGGGGGCAATGGGCAGTTCAAGAAGTATGTTAATACTATCACTCAATGTATTGATCCATGCTATGCACCAACAGTGTAGTAAATATCGTTCATTTCTTGTAACAAAGGCAGTAGGAACTTCTCCCAAGGGACGGAATTTCAAGGACAGAATGAAGGCAGGAAGGGAGCTGGTCTATTTGGACCTACTTTGTGAGAGACACTGGTTTAGGTATTTTTGTGTATACATTATACCACTGTACTGTCACAATCCTGCAAATTCTTACATGCTTGGGTTTCTATGTAGCAAGTTTAGCAAGCCACCCAAATTCACAATGACAGACCCGTGAGTCAAATCCAGCATGCTTGACTCCATGATTGTCAAGTCCACTAGCCCCATATATCATGAGTCTGAGATTCATGAGTGTGTAGGTGCTATCAGGAAATGTCAAAAATGCCCATTTCAGGGACACATGGATGGCTCAGTTGGTTAATTGTCTACCTCCAGCTCAGGTCATAATCCCAGCATCCTGGGATCGAGTCACCCATCAGGCTTCTGGCTTACAAGGAGCCTGCTTCCCACTCTGCCTGCCTCTCCCTCTGATTGTGCTATCTCTCTGACAAATGAATAAATTAAATCTTTTGTAAAAATCTTGTTAAAAAGGCCCATTTTAAAGAATGTTTTAAAACATTGTTTGGACAGCAATAGAAGCGAAAGCAGAATGACATAATGTAACGACAGATAGTTTATGTGGGAGCCCTTTGGGTACTCTGGTGGATGAATGTTTTTAAATTAGTTTTTCATGGACATGGGGAGTTAGAGAGGAGAAGGGAGGTGGGAGCAATTGGAAGGGGACCTGAACCATGAGAGACTAAGGACTCTGAAAAACAATCTTAGGGTTTTGAAGGGGCGAGGGGTTGGGAGCTTGGGGTACCAGGTGGTGGGTATTATAGAGGGCACTGCTTGCATGGAGCACTGGGTGTGGTGCAAAAAGAATGAATACGGTTATGCTGAAAATCAGTAAAAAATAAATTTTAAAAAATTAGTTTTTTGTAAACTGCAAAAAAAGAAAAGCACTCCCATTTATAGCATACACTTTATGGTTCACAAAGCACGTGCCAACAATAAAAATAATGATGGGTTACTGTTACAATTCATAGAAAAGGAGGTACAGGGAAATTGAATAAAAGGGAATAACAAAGTAGGTTCATAAGTCCATCTTCCTTGTAAAAAAAATTAACCTGAAAGTGCGTTTCTGCCACCTCTCTCCTGTTTGATCTGATAAAGAATGACCACGATACATGAATTATAGTTCGGGGTTTTGAAAAGCATAATAGCTTTATACCAACACTTGAGCTTTTATTTATTTATTTATTTATTTATGTATTTATGGCTAACAAGATAGCTCGATTTGATATGCGGTTCCTGACAAGCAACCTCAGAAGTAATTCCATCTTCATGAGAAGTCAGAAAGAACCACAAACCAAACCTCAAAATAGATTCAGAGAAAATACTCTTAAAAAAATTTCCCTTCCTGGGGCACCCGAGTGGCTCAGTGATTTAAAGCCTCTCCATTCGGCTCAGGTCATGATCCTAGGGTCCTGGGATTGAGCCCCATGTCTGGCTCTCTGCTCAGTGGGGAGCCTGCTTCCACTTCTCTCTCTGCCTGCTCTCTGCCTACTTGTGATCTATGTCTGTCAAATAAATAAAATCTTAAAAAAAAATTTCCCTTCCTATCAGAAGCAGACCAAACCACTAACAAATTCCCCAGAAAGCTTCATCTAAAAGGTTGTACTTTCTTCAGACACCCAGCAGGACCTTCTTCTCTGGGCCTGGTATTTCTTCAATGGCCTATTCCAGAGAATAAGACACTAAACTACTGAGCGCCATGGGCCTCAGAACCACGAAAGAGATGAGGGACACAAATCACGCCTCTGGTCACCAAGAGAGTATGGAAACGTTTGCTGCTTTTCTGCATTTTTCAAAGCTGAGTTTTTAGCTGGAGGCCGCTCCTTTAGGATAAATTGCTGATACCGTATAGTAAAAGCTATTATATGATCTTTTACAAACCATTTCCTATCTTTGCATTCTCATGTGCCAAGACAGACACAGATTATTGAAAACCCTGAAGAGAGTGCTGTTGCATTTAAATTGCCTGTAACCTTCATGCAATAGATTTATGATTGATGATAGATTTAGTTAAAAGATAACTGTTTTAAATATTTATTCTCAGTAAACGATTTCAACCTATGCTCATTTAAGTAAATTGGTGCATAATCCCTTTTCTATTAAACCATAGTGCAAGGACCAATGCCACGCTTCTGTGAGAACCCCAAGCTCTTTTTCTGGAATGGCCATATGCGTATATGTATATATCAGGCGTCCTCTTTTCAGTCGCTTTGTGGAGCACCTACCATGGAGGTCATATAATAACCAATGACCAAAAAACAAACAAAAAACCCAAACATCCAGGTCGAAGTGATTCGCGTCTGCCATCATGCAAAGGCAGACCCTGCCTGGAGACCAGGAGACTGCTCAAATAGCAGGCAGGCATCTCAGCCCAGGCCTGTGCTGGGGAAGTTGGTTCCAGGCTTCTGGCGCAATCAGGAAACCAGCGAAGTGACCCGAGAGTGCAGCCGGGTTTAGGGCTGATGATCTTTTCGCAGCCATGCTGCACCCAGACACCCGCTTGGGGAGCCAGGCTAGGAGACCGCTCAGCGCCTGCGCTGGCCATGCTCGCAGGCCCCCGGGGCTTCACCCCGTTCTCAGGCCCGGGCCTCCGCCTCAGGAAGGAGGGGGGCGGGGGCGGGGGCAGCCCAGAGAAGGGGCTTTGCTAATTGCCGAAGGGGGAAGTGAGCTCGCGGAGGACCTGGCGGACAGTCTGGGAGGAGGTGCAGGGGCTGGCGGGGGAGGGGCGTGCAGCGCCTCGGTGCATGCTGCGGCCCAGTCGGGACTGGCGGAACCACAGGACTCACTGCACATGCGCTTCTCCGCTCCAGCCCAGCCCTGGAGTCCGCGCTGCCCCTCCCAGCCCCAAGGCTTCTGGGCAGGACCCTCTGCGCGCAGGTAAATTGAAACCGCGCCCCGCCCTCACCTGGAGCAGAAAGCGAGGGCCGCGAGCTCGCGGGGGTGTGGGGACCCAGCCTCCCGCGACCCCCGGGGCACCGGGACCACGCCGGACGCCACGCCGCAGCCGGGTCCGCACGGGGTCGGGCCAGGGATGGCGCCGCCCGAGATGCCCCCCGCCAGCGGGCGCGCTAGCCCCCATTGTTCGCCACCCCCATGCCTGCGTGCCAAGGTCCCCCTTCCCTTGTCTCCCGCCATGGCCCACCGCTTTTGTTCTGGACTTGGGATCCTAGGTGGAAACTAGTCCCTCAGACCTCCCTGGCAGCAAGGAGCGCAGGGAGGGATTCTGGGTTTTTCCACCCTGGCTCTTCCTCTCTCCACATTCACATGCCTTCTTGAGTCCCTTTCCTCTCCTCATTGTCACTTTTATTAAATGGTTTTGTTCTGCATGTTGACCCGCAGAGCGATTTCATGAATGAATATACAGGAAACTGAGTCGGAGCCCACCTGTGAGAGCCCACTTGTGGAGGCCTTTCATTAGAATGGTCTCTGGTTCTAGCCTCAGTTCAGAATACTGTGTGTACCTGAGGACCCAGTCCAGATGTTTCTTTCATCTCTGACTTGAATTTGAAATCCTCCTCAGACTTCAGCTTCCAGGATTGCTCCCGTCCTTGCTCTCCCACTGTCTCGGTGGGGTCCGCCATGAGTGTTGAACACAGGAATGAATGAATGATATATACCCCCAGGTCGCTGGGGCTTTTTCTTGTTTTGCTGAGGTTGGATAGGCTTGGCAGAGACCCCCTGTATGCAGATACAGAGCTGCATGCAATTGCTTACATAAACGTGTTCCCCACTTAATTGCTTGGGCATTGAATATTTTGCCCTTAACCTGTGGCTTGAGCAGTTAGGAGGAGACAATCTGGAGGTCAATCAGAAGATGGCTGAATCCACATGGTGGTGGGCTGGGTTTGGGAGATTTTCCTGGAGATTCTAAAGAAAGATCTAAATTCTTCCAATGGGGAGTGGTAAACATTTTATCAATGGGAGATGGAAAATAAATGGTCTGGTTAACCTTTTCCTCCCCCTCAAAACCCATTATTTGAAAAAACAAAAAAGGAAGTGAAGGGAGAAATCCTCCCACTCCCATCCCCACTCACCTCCATAGCCACCTCCTCTTCCAAGAACCTAACAGACAGGTGCCAAGAAGTGTTAGGTACCAGCAGTGGTCTCAGAGCTCATTCAAGGATCATGGTGAAAGGCATTCAAAGAGATTGTGGGGGCACAGGGATCCAATTAAGGGGGACAAGTTTAAGTTTTGCCTGGTCCCCGTAAAATTAATGGCACTAGAGAAGATGAGCTTTGGGAACTATAGCTTAATGGATACAACGTGTAAAAAGCTTCAGTGAGTCATGGTGGGAAGAGGCCATGAGGGCAGCAAAGACAGTCTTAGATGATGTTATTAATAGCACTAAGGCTCTAGATTTCCTGTGGTGGTGTTCTTGGCAAGACCAGCCCGGCCAAAGTGGATACTCACAACCTGGAACAGAGGGTCTTGGAGATCCCAGCAAGTGAGGTATGTTGAGAGCGTAAAATGATAGGAGGTGTCCTTTGGAAGGACTGTCTTCTTGACTTTAAAAGGGAGAACCCAAATCTGTAGGTGAAATCTTTTTGGCTACAAAGAAGGCCGAGGCCTCCTAAGGTCAAGGTCTCCTCGTCACTTGCAAAGATGTCGAAGAACATATTCAGACATTTCAAATATGTCCTCATGTCCATCTGTTCCCACTCTGGAATTCTATCAATAAGGTGAGAGTTCTGCTTTTTGGAAAAAAGATCTAAAAAGACTTCCTTTTCTCATGTAATTTCTGTAACCTCCAGGACACACCCACCTACCCCTTCCAGTGCTGTAATGAAGCTACAGCTGGTGCCAATTTGTGGAACTCATTAAAGGCTATTTTCTCTTATATACCCCCAGACCAAGTTCCCATGCTCCCTCACCTGATTTCCTGCACACACCTCCCATCTGGTGTGTTCACACCTGCACATGCCTTTTACCAAACCCTTTGCCAAAAGGCAGCCAGAGTGACCTTTCAAAGACCTATCAGTTCCTGGCATATGTCTCCATAGAAATCTGCACTGATCTTCTAATAAATTCTCAGTCCTCCAAAGGCATCCATAATCTCCAAGTAGTTGGAGAGGCAGCCAGAGAGAGACAGAGGAGGAAGCAGGCTCTCCGCTGAGCAGAGACCCTCATGCGGGACTCGATCCCAGGACCCTGAGATCATGACGTGAGCCGAAGGCAGCGGCTTAATCCACTGAGCCACCCAGGCGCCCTGTATGAGTGCTTTTTTGTGTGTGTGGCTTTTGTTTTGTTTTGTTTCTGATTTCTCATGTTTGGCATCATTTTAAGTCTGGTATCTTTTATATTTCTTTAATTCTCCAAAATTTATCCCAGTACTTATTTATTTTCTTTATTTTTTTTCTCTTCTGCTGCATTTGGGCAGAAGTCATTAATTTGTTTGTTTGTTTGTTTGTTTTTCCCAACACACTTATTCATTTTACAGCTATATTCATCTTAGTCTCCATTTATTGTATTCTTTATTTCAACAATTTTCACTTAATTTATATTCACAGTATAGTATCTTTCTTTTCTTTGTATATGTATATCATTATTTTATCATATACTTTTAAGCTATTTTTAAAAATATTTTATTTATATATTTGACAGTGAGAAATCACAAGTAGGCAGAGAGGTGGGCAGAGCGAGAGAGGAAGAGAAGCAGGCTACCTGCTGAGCAGAAAGCCTGATGTGGGGCTTGATCCCAGGACCCTGAGATCATTACTTGAACCGAAGGCAGCAGCTTAACCCACTGAGCCACCCAGGTGCCCCTTTTAAGCTATTTTTTAAAAGTACAGTTATTCTTTTTTTTTAAGATTTTATTTATTTATTTATTTGACAGAGAGAGATCACAGGTAGATGGAGGGCAGGCAGAGAGAGAGAGAGAGAGAGAGAGAGAGAAGCAGACTCCCTGCTGAGCAAAGAGCCTGATGCAGGATTTGATCCCAGGACCCCGAGATCATGACCTGAGCTGAAGGCAGTGGCTTAATCCACTGAGCCACCTAAGTGCCCCTAAGCTATTTTTTATATTCCTGTTCCAATAACACTTGGATTGCCATATAAAGTTAACCACATCATCTTTTTTAGGTAAGTAATTGTCCTTTTTATGTGCATAGTTATTTTGGTCCATGAGTTCAGCTCCTCTTAGGATCATGAAATCTCTGTAAAGTCTGGGTATGCTAAGATTTTCTAAGCAACAATAAAATACATTGAAACCTGGTAGCTTAATTATAATAATGTTTTCTTTCTCAATCATTCACAATAGCATTACATTCTGAGTAGCTTCCTTCTATTTTGCAGCTATAGTGTTTGGAAAAACTTGAATTGTGATATCACTGTGATAATGTGAATTAGTTAGGGTTTTTCAGAGAATCGGGAAGAGAAAAAAAACAAAAGGAAGATATACTCCAGGGCCAACTCTAGAAGTGACTATTAAAAATCTGTCCAAATTCAATTGAACAAAACTCAGAAATGCCATCTCCAGTGAAATACAAAGAAGATTATATATAGTTCTGGGCACACACATCTCATTTGACCAAATGATGTACATCAATGAAAGACTGAAGGCCAATCACCACTCCATGGGAGAATTTAAAAATAAATTTACTAATGAGGCCAAGAATTCAGAATCACAAATACTTCAGAACTAATAATAACTGGCTTCACTTGATGTTATTATATAAGATAAATCCTAAAATCAAGTTTCAATTTTAAATTCTTACAATTTTAAATTCTTAAATCCTTATGAAGAAGCATCATTTGAAGGGAGCAGTTTTCATAATTTATCATCCATAAGCCTTTTTTTAAAGATTTTATTTATTTATTGGACACAGAGAGAGAGATAGAGAGAGAGGGAGAGAGAGAGATTACAATAATCAGAGAGGCAGGCAAGCAGGGAGGGAAGCAGGCTTCCTTTTGAGCAGAGCCTGATGTGGGGCTGGATCCCAGGACCCAGAGACCATGACTTGAGATGAAGGCAGAGGCTTAACCCACCACCCACGTGATGAGAGCCCCTCAGGTGCCCCTCATCCATCAGCCTTAATTGTTTGGAGGAAAATGTGTGGATGAATAATGCCTTAGAGAGCTAATCTCTCTAAAGAATTTTCAAGTCTTTACCCCTTCAAGGTTTTTGTACAGTTCTGATAGCCTCTAAACATCCAGCTGATTTCTACAGTGACAGGCCTGTTAAAACCTGTCCTCAAACCAGGAATAGAGCTTGAAACATACCAGTCAAGAGCAACTTTGAGTCTTTTAAGGAATTTATCATCATTTCTTTGTTTTTGGTTCATATCTGAAATAGTTCTATATTACACTTGCATAATTTCTTCAGAGCTGACTTTGAAGGAGGCATTCAGTTCCAGTTAGTTCCATATTTTGGTAAGAATTATAATTCTATATAAAAAAAAGAACATATTTTAGAGCGCCTAGGTGGCTCAGTGGGTTAAAATCTCTGCCTTCATCTCAGGTAATGATTCAAGGTTCCTGGGATAGAGTCCCAAGTTGGCTCTCTTCTCAGCAGGGAGCCTGCTTCCATTCCTCTCTCTCTCTGCCTGCCTCTCTGCCTTCCTGTGACCTCTGTCAAGGAAATAAATAAAATTTTTAAAAAACATATTTTATTCCAATTATTCATGTTCATTAACTAAGATATCACAATACAAATAATACAAACAGTTGCTCTTTATTAATACCTTCAACCAAGATCAAAAAAATATGTCATATTTTCTTCAAAAATTTTATATCACCTGATAGGTCAGATATATATAAAATTACATTTAAAGTTTTAAAAATATCAGCAAATATTTTCATTTAAATGCAAATTTCAAAGAAAATCTACTTTTCCAAACACGACTTTTTATCCTATTTTTTTAAATTTTGTCGACAACTGATAAATTGTTTAGCGAGACTATAAATATTAGATCGAAAAAGTGATTCATAGATGTAGGTTCAAAATATTATTTTCCATTAAAAATGATTTAGTCTTTGATGAACATCTGTTTGGTAATATGTTGTATCCAGATACAGTAAATTAATGACATATATAAAATTATAGGGAAATGACACCTTCCGTTCCATTATGAGTAGAGCTTTTAAAATGGTCTCATGAGGCAGGGATTCTAGCCACTGGCTGTGCAAGGCATGAGGCCTGTTAGTGATTCTATTTTTTCCTCTGCAGAATGGGTCTTTCTACATTCCAGGTCCTTTCTACCCCAATAAATAATGTGGCGATTCTCTCAGTGAGTTGTACTTTTGGTTTAAACAGCCAACTGTCTCTTAAAAAGGACTTTTGTTTAAATTACTTTAAAAAAAAAAGTCCTTTGAAAAAAAAACTTTTTTAAAATTTTTTATTTTCTAATCCCATATGTTTACTCTGATCCTGGAACTTTGTCATTTTGACCTTCTCTGCTGATTAAAATATTCTTCATCCAATCCCAAAACAAAGTGTGGTCCAGCTCCAACTCATGGAATACCACATGCTCTCCCTTAGATAGTGCGCTGTTGCTTTAATAAACCTGCCTTCTGCTTTCACTTTGGGCAATGATCTCTAATTCTCACGTACCAACAATAAAAATAATGATGGTTTATCGTTACAATTCATAGAAAAGGAGGTACAGGGAAATTGAATGAAAGGAAATAACAAAGTAGGTTCATAAGTCAATCTTCTTTGTAAAAATATTAACCTGAAAGTGCGTTTCTGCCACCTCTCTCCTGTTTGATATGATAAAGAATGACCACGATACATGAATTATAGTTCGGGGTTTTGAAAAGCATAATAGCTTTATACCAACACTTGACCTTTTATTTATTTATTTATTTATTTATTGCTAACAAGATAGGTCGATTTGATATGCGTTTCCTGACAACCAACCTCAGAAGAAATTCCATCTTCATGAGAATTCAGAAAGAACCACAAACCAAACCTCAAAATAGATTCAAAGAGAAAATACTCTTAAAAAAATTTCCCTTCCTGGGGCACCAGAATGGCTCAGTGAGTTTGGCTCACTGGGCCTTTGCGTTCGGCTCAGGTCATGATCCTAGGGTCCTGGGATTGAGCCCCATGTCTGGCTCTCTGCTCAGCAGGGAGCCTGCTTCCACTTCTCTCTCTGCCTGCTCTCTGCCTACTTGTGATCTCTGTCTGTCAAATAAATAAATAAAATCTTTAAAAAAAATTTCCCTTGGGCACCTGGGTGGCAGAGTGAGTTAAAGCCTCTGCCTTCAGCTCGGGTCATGATTCCAGGGCCCTGGGATTGAGCCCCACATCAGGCTCACTCCTCACCATGGAGCCTGTTTCTTCCTCTGTCTCTGCCTGCCTCTCTTCCTACTTGTGATCTCTATCAAATAAATAAAAAAATCTTTAAAAATAAAATTCCCTTCCTATCAGAAGCAGACCAAACCACTAACAAATTCCCCAGAAAGCTTCATCGAAAAGGTTGTATTTTCTTCAGACACCCAGCAGGACGTTCTTCTCTGGGCCTGGTATTTCTTCAATGGCCTATTCCAGGGAATAAGACACTAAACTACTGAGCGCCAAGGGCCTCAGAACCACGAAAGAGATGATGAGAGGCACAAAGCACGCCTCTGGTCACCAAGAGTGTATGTAAACATTTGCTGCTTTTCTGTATTTTTCAAAGCTGAGTTTTTAGCTGGAGGCCACTAAGTGTGCCAAGACAGACACGGATTACTGAAAACCCTGGAGAGTGCAATTGCATTTAAATTGCCTGTAACCTTCGTGTAATAGATTTCTGATTGATGATAGATTTAGTTAAAATATAACTGTTTTAAATATTTATTCTCAGTAAACGATTTCAACCTATGCTCATTTAAGTAAGTTGGTGCATAATCCCTTTTCTATTAAACCATAGTGCAAGGACCCATGCCGCGCTTCCAAGAGAACCCCAAGCTCTTTTTCTAGAATGGCCATATGCGTATGTATCAGGCGTCCTCTTTTCACTCGCTTTGTGGAGCACCTACCATGGAGGTCATGTAATAACCAATAACCAAAAAACAAACAAAAAACCCAAACATCCAGGTCAAAGTGATTAGCGGGTGCCATCATGCAATGGCGGACCCTGCCTGGAGACTAGGAGACTGCTCAAACAGATCCCGGGCAGGCCTCTCAGCCCAGGCCTGTGCTGGGGAAGCTGGTTCCGGGCTTTGGGCCCAATCAGGAAGCCAGCGAAGTGACCCGAGAGTGCAGCCGGGGTTTAGGGCTGATGATCTTTTTGCAGCCAGGCAGCGAGCAGACAGCTGCTTGGGGAGCCAGGCTAGGAGGCCGCTCAGCGCCGGCGCCGGCCACGCTCGCAGTCCCCTGGGGCTTTGCCAGCGCCCTTGCCCCGGGCCCGCGCCTCATGACGAAGTGGGAGGGGGGCTAGGGCGGGGGCGACCGGGAGAAGGGGCTTTGTTAATTGCGGAATCCGGAAGTGAACTCGCGGAGGACGCGGGGGAGAGTCTGAGAGGAGGTGGAGGGGCTGGCGGTGGAGGGGCGCGCAGCGCCGCTGTGCTGTGCTGCGGCCCCGTAGGCACTGCAGGACCCCCGCACTCCCGCGCTCCAGCCCAGCCCCTGAGGCCGCACTGTCCCGCTCCCGCGGCCCGCTGCCGCGTCCTGCCCCATGGCTTCTCTGGACGACGCTCTGCAAGCAGGTAAAGTGACACCGCGCCGGGCCCTCACCTGGAGCAGAAAGCGCGGGCCACGAGCTCGCGGGGGTGTCGGGACCCAGCCTCCCGCGACCCCCGGGGCAGCGGGACCACGCTGGACGACGCGCCACACCCGGGTCCCCTCCGGGTCGGGCCGGGGACGGAGCCACGCGAGGTGCCCCCCGCCAGCGAGCGCAATAGCCCCCATCGTTTGGCACTCCCACGCGCGGGTGCCGAGGACCCCCTTCCCTCATCCCATGCCGTGGCCCCGCCTCTTTTGTTCTGGACTTGGGATCCCAGGTGGAAACTAGTCCCTCAGACCTCCCTGGCAGCAAGGACCTCAGGGAGGGATTCTCAGGTTTTCCTCCCCGCCCTGGCTCTTCCTCACTCCACATTCACATGCCTTCTGGCATCCCTTTCCTCTCCTCATTGTCACTTTTATTAAATGGTTTTGTTCTGCATGTTGACCCGCAGAGCGATTTCATGAATGAATATAGAGGAAACTGAGTCGGAGACCACCTGTGGAGGCCTTTCATTAGAATGGTCTCTGGTTCTAGCCTCAGTTCAGAATACTGCGTGTACCTGAGGACCGAGTCCAGATGTTTCTTTCATCTCTGACTTGAATTTGAAATCCTAACGTCACTATGACCTGGGAAGCCGAGGTCCACAGCATCTTCATCTGAAATTCCACTAGAGCTCCCATTTACCTAGTGCCCAGCCTGAGTCTGTTTTCCACTACTGTCAGGGTTCTAGAAGTTCATGCACTGCCCACCACTGACAGTAGGGGCATCTCTCTGTCCAGATTTTCCCTTTACATAAGGAGGTCAGTTACAGGAGATTAGGGCCCACTCTAATAACCTCACTGTAATGTGATTGCATCTGTAAGGACTCTAGTTCTAAATAAGGTCACGTTCTGTGGTACCAGAGATAAGGACAGCAGCAAGGTTTCTGGGGGAAATGGAGGTCAGCTCTTAACAGTCCACTCTCTGGCTCCCCAAATTCGTGTCCTTCCCGTGTGCAAAATACCTTCACCCAATGCCCTCCAAAGCACTAATCATCCCAGAATCAACTCAAAATCTGAAATCTCATCTGTCCTCCTCCACTCAAAGACCTAGATCTCACCCAGACCATGGGACCTGAGGACTGCATCCAGAAGCCACAATCTCCTGGTAAAGCTGCCCATCAGGTCCTGACATCACCCTCATTCGTCCCAGCAGCCGAGGGCCTACAGTTCCCACAGACAGTTTCTCAGAGGAAGTTTGAAAACCACCTCAGAGGACGTTCTTTGGTTGTGAATGAAGAGGGAAGGGGGTCAGAGCCTCCTGCCATTCCCAGGGCACCCAGAACCCAGAGAGTGAGGCCTTGGGTGCTTTCTAGTGACAGATTCAAGGGAATTCTTCGACTTTGGGACTTCAGAGTTAACTTAGTTTTCATTTGTGATTATTATTTTTGTGTGGGGGCCATAGCTCTTCTTTTGACCTATGGCTGTTTTCACTCCCGGTTCTGAAGAAGCCCCTGAATCCTAATCCTGTAGAGGACTCCGAAAGCTCTCAGAGCAGCAGTACTGGGGGCAGTGTGGACACATGGTTTGGTTTCTCCTCTGGCCTGATTCTGTGGCAGCCCCGCTCTGTCCTCCTCAGACTTCAGAGCAATAGCTGAATAAGTGGAGAAAGGACCAGGGGGTCTGGAAGGTGGCCACCGAAGAGTGACTTCTCTGGAGGTTGGCTGAGCTAGCGAGTGAGCATGTTAGTCCAGCTCTGCCTGCAGTCTGGATGGAGCTGGACAGGGGCCAGGGAAGGGGAGGAGGAGCAGAGAGCGGGGACAAAGGGACCAAAGAGGAGATTCAGAGGAAGGGAAGTATTTGGGAGGAGAGAAGAAACTCTAGAAGACAGGCATGTAAGAAAGGAAAAGGGATGAAGTAGGCATCAGGAAAGGGCACCAGAAGGGAAGGAGAGAGGGGAAGGGAAGAGGGAGGGAGGGAGGAAAGGGGAAAGGAAGAAGGGAGGAGTCAGCAAGCCAGGGCTCCCCCTGCATCTGAAGAAGAGGTGGCTGGTCCAGCTTGTCAAACAGGGTGCTCACTCTTTGGTCCCAGTTTCTGCTCCCAGTGTTACTGAGCTTTGCAAGGAAGGCAGGCTGTCCCCTGGGACCCACTGGAGCCCACTGGAGCCCACTGGAGCCCACTGGAGCCCACAGGAGGGTGGGAGAGGTAAGATGCTACCGGTCCTGTCCTGAGCTGCTCCCAGCTGCTAGCCTCACCACATGGTGCAAGACCGACCCCAGAACAAAGGAAGGACACAGGCCCGCATGTCTGCCGGTGGCCCTGGGCACTTAGCTCATTGCAGTGAAACACACCGCCTCCTCAACCCAGGCTTTCAAAGCCTGCTTCTGCGTTCCTGGCTTTCATGTCTGTAGGAACATGAGCCAGATCTAACTCATCTCCGACAGACAATTCTGACTCACCCCGTGTCAGATTTTTATTAGTGGCTGTGATAGAGTAAGATAGCAATGCTCCAACAAACGGACTATTTCCTCCCATATGACCTCAACAGTCTTACACATTTTCTTAGCGAAAAAATCTTGTCTCCTTCCATTAAGCTCATAACGTGGTCTAATAGTATACATGTGCCTTCGTTAGATGCGAAGCGATACAGAGGTACTTTTTTTTTTTTTTAATTTTACAAGGTAAAGTCAGTGAACACATCTAACTTGATGAATACGTCTCTAAAATGTCAAACCAGGCAAAGCTTTTTCTGCCTACAGTTTGGAGCCTACGTGGTGACATTTTTAAAACACTTTCAGTCCCTCAGTGAGGCTCTTAGAAGCTAGTCAGGGCTTACTACGTGCCAGGCACTGTGTCAGGTGTTGGAGCTAAATGGACGGAGAGCTTGGAGGCAGGCTGGGGAGGGACATCCGTGACACAACCACAGCTAGAAACGGAGGCCAGTGCTAGAAAAGAGAGAGCAGGCTGCATGGAGAGTGTGTACCATGGGGCTTGTGAGCTCACGAATAAGTGGGAGTAACTGGAGTGGGGAGACGGGGGAGAGGAAGAGGGTCTTCCCATCAATGGGAATCACCTGTGCTTGGAGGCAGGCACCATGAGGGGTCTCCACAGGAAGAGGGAGGCAGCGTGGTTGAAGGGCAGAAAGACAGAGCAGAACAGGCATCAGTCAATTGGAAGGGTAGGAAGAGACGGATGGGAGGATTATGGATGCCTTTGGAGGACTGAGAATTTGTTAGAAGATCAGTGCAGATTTCTATGGAGACAAATGCCAGGAACTGATAGGTCTTTGAAAGGTCACTCTGGCTGCCTTTTGGCAAAGGGGTTGGTAAAAGGCACGTGCAGGTGGGAGGTGAGTGCAGGAAATCAGGTGAGGGAGCATGGGAACTTGGTCCAGGGGTATATAAGGGAAAATAGCCTTTAATGAGTTCCACAAATTGGCAGCAGCTGTAGCTTTATTACAGCGCTGGAAGGGGTAGGTGGGTGTGTCCTGGAGGGTACAGAAATTACATGAGAAAGGGAAGTCTTTTTAGATCTTTTTTCCAACTAGAGGATCTCTCACCTTATTGATAGAATTCCAAAGTGGGAACGGATGGACATGAGGACATCTTTGAAGACATATCTGCACTCTTATGTTCATTATAAAATTATTAACTCTAAGCAAGAGATGGAAATAACTTCAGTATCCATTTTTGGATGAAAGAATAAAATAAGTATGGTAAATATATACTATGGAAAACTACTGAACCATGAAAAATTAAGAAATACTGCCATTTACAACAGCATGGATGGATCTTGAAGGTATTATACTGAGTGAAATATTTCAAAGATTTTATATATATTTTTTAATTTATGTATTATGATATCCCTTACATACAGAATCTGAAGAAGAAGCAAACTAATGGAAACTTAGAGTTGAGTTGACAAGAGGTGAACCTGGGGTGGAATAAGGTGGTCAAAGGGTACAAACTTGCAACTATAATATGAAAAAGTTCTGGGGATCTAATGTACAGCATGATGATCATAGTTAATAATATATACATACATTTTTATTGTGCTTCCCTTTATTAAACTTTGCATATATCACATTCTTACAAGTTGAAAGTTTATAGCAATCTTGTATAAAAGAGGTCTGCTGCCACCATTTTTCTAACGACATTTGTTCATTTTGTGTCTCTCTGTCACATGTTGGTAATTCTTGCAATATTTCAAGTTTTTTCATTGTTATTGTATTTGTTATGGTGATCTGTGATCAGTAATTATGACCCACTGAAAACTCAGAACTAGTTTACTTACGGTATATACCTTGTTTTTCCTTAAAGGCATAATGCTTTGAACAGTACAGTATAGTGTTTATTTTTTATATGCACTGGGAAACATAATTTTTTATTTGCACTGGGAAACCAAAAAAAATAATAATAATTTGACTTAGTTTATTGAGATAATCACTTTATTGAGGCGGTCTGGAACAAAACCCACAAGACCTCTGAAGTTTATCTCTACTGTACTATATACATAAATGTTGCTAAGACAGTAGATCATAAAATTCCTTACCATACATGCATAAAAAACAGTGGGAGCTATATGAGATAGTAGATGTATTAACATTTTTACGTAGATTATTTTGCAATACAGATGTATGCCAATTTATCAAATTGTACAAAATTTACACAATGTTAAAAGTTTGCAATGTTATAAGAAATCATTTCTTATATTTACAAATTATAATATGTTGATTATTTTTCAATAATGCCAGAAAAAACTTTTTGTAAAATTAATCTATTTTTCAAAAACGGAAGTAAGGAAGTAGAAACTGGAACTAACTTTGAAATAATAGAATATAAAATCCATTTTAGTTATATACACTGGGACAAAAGCTATTACTTAGTTTACAATGAAGGACAAAAACTATTACTTAGTTTACAATGAAGGAGTACAATGAAGGATGGTCTATAAATAAGGCTGAAAGAGCTCAGTTTTAAGGTTTAAATTTAAAATCTTCTTTTGAAATACTAAACTGACCACCCAGTTTTCCAAACATAAATGTCTTAACTGCATGAATTTATTTCATACAACTCTATCATCTAGTTTCATAAGAAAGCAGCATGCAAATTTTGAATAAGACAGACTTGCTTAAGTTTCTTTATGTTCAACAGTAAAGGATACTTCCGTAAAAAGAAGAAAAATCAGCGTATTTATTATGATAATTATTATTCATAATGAGATTCATATTGAATTAGGGAATATATATCCTCAGAGGGGGTAAAGTAAAATGAAATTTATTTTGGTAAATGTGTCTATGAATAGTCAATTCAATGCCTCACTATAAATGAATATTATGATTTTGAACAATTTAATTACTATTATTAGAATTATTTTTTTTTTTTTTTATTTTTTTTTTTATTTTTTATTTTTTTTTTTTTTTAAAGATTTTATTTATTTATTTGACAGAGAGAGATTACAAGTAGGCAGAGAGGCAGGCAGAGAGAGAGAGGAGAAAGCAGGCTCCCTGCCGAGCAGAGAGCCCGATGCGGGACTCGATCCCAGGACCCTGAGATCATGACCTGAGCCGAAGGCAGCGGCTTAACCCACTGAGCCACCCAGGCGCCCAAGAAGGGAAAAGATTCTTAAGCAGGCTCCAGGCTCAGCACAGAGCCCAACTCTGGGCTCTATTTCACAACCCTGACATCATGACCTGAGCCAAAATGAAAGAAAGAAAATAAAAGTAAGGGGTTAAAAAAAAAAAAGGAAAAAGAATTGGAGGTTTAATTAAGTGAGCCACCCAGGCACCCCTGTGGTATCTTAAATTAGCTGTCATATCTTTAAAGTTCTAGAGTATCCATTTAATTCATTTATAAAATCTTTCTCAATATCATTTTTAGTTTCAGTTTTTTGTTCAATTTGCTTCCCCTCTCATTTCTTTGAGCAGAGTAATCAAGCCATTTTACAATCTTTATTGATCATTTTAACATCATACGTAATCCCAATTTGTCTATCAAATCTTGTTAATGGTTTTTCTTTGTGTGCTTTGTTACATTTTGCTATGTTCAAGGCATTATATTTGAAACTCTTATTGAGTAGGGATAATTAAGAGCTATAAAAGTGGTATGGTCCTCCTTGGCAGGATTTTCTCTTATATCTGAGACTCTACAAGACAATCATATTTCAAATTCAGTGATTGACTTTCTCAGTTTACACAGAAGGCAAGGTAGGCTATAGTCTTATTTCTGCTTCTCCTTGGGCTTTGGGGATCTCAACTTAAATTTGGGTTGTACCAAAGTTTTCAAATTTGATTGCTGCTGGATTTTGAATTTTGTTTCTCTAGTATCAAGTGTCTATTAAAAACACAGCTCAGTGTGTTTTAGCAGTTTCAAATGCTCTCCTAGCTAAAATGGCTTCAGGCATATATCTCTAGACTCTCATTGTGTTTCGTATTTTGGCCCAGTAATCCCTCACTTATTTTTATAATCATTCTGATATTTTTAACTTTAAAAGCTATTTTGTCTGGATTTTTAAGTTGTCTTAAGTAGGAGTTTTTAGATCACCATTACTAGAAGCAACAACAAATATACATGAAAATATCTGCAGTAGTTTATCACATCTTTATGGCTTTGAACTTCCATAAGCCAAGGCATCCTTCTCTAATCACTTAGGCAAACTCCAATTTACCCTTTAAAACAACACAAGAATTGCTTCATTTAAGAACATGTTCAGGGATGACTCTTCCCCACTGTTCTTACCAACATTCCCACACACTCTTTGCTACCCACACCTTGTTTATGAACTTTCATTAGGTATATCAGCGTCACCAGAATTTTGCTCTATTGTATTTTTGTCCTTTAGAGCTTTAATTAAATATGAATTCCATAGAAAGTCTGTCCCTTTTCTTTCAAACCTGGGTTAGTTTTTTCTTCTCATTCTTTGTCAGAAGCTACTTTATTAGAGAAACTGACAGCTGTATTGTGATTTTGGAGCCTTTACAGTTTTTTGACTGGAAAAATCACCCATCCCTGAGATTTTTACACAGCTTCCTAGCTGACATTATTCAGAAATCTGTTCAACACAGACTCCTTCAGGGAGGCCCTTTCGGACCACTCAGTTACAAAACCTCTTCTCAATCACTGCTCTTTTTAAAATGTGCTTATTTAGTTCAAATACGCATCACTATTAAAGAAAAACCAGTACGATTTTTTTCTTTTTAAAGTTGGCTTACCTATTATCTATCTCTCCCATTAAAATGATTCCTCTGGGCTGGGTTTTTGTTGTGCTCATCTTAGGCCAGGCACTCAATAAATTATCTCTGAATGATTGAATTGTTTGACTCCCTTGGTAGATTCTCAACTTCATGAGGCCAAGGATTGTTCTTTTCAGTCCTTCTTTATCCTCAATGTCTGTTATATTGCCGGCACTTACGTGACTAATGGGAAAAATCACAGAAAGAAAGAGTTAAAACTACAGAAAAACCCCATAGGTTCAATAATACAAAGCTTTCTAAAATTATTTAGAAAATTATCAAGAATTGAATACTGGCTGCAATTTGAATTTTTTTTACATGGTATTGAAATTAATTTAAATGGAAATACTTGAATGGTAGAATAATAAAAAAAAATTATAAAAGCAACTTGCTCCTTAACATAAGAATTATATAGGGCATCTCTTCTAGAAGCAAAATTTTCAAATGTCAAACATCTGAAAGCATAGATGGAGAAGTAAGAGTGTGAATTGTACTTCAATGCTCTTTTCTTTATATTCAGCAAACAGCTTCATTCACACCTTTCCAGTTTTTTCAACTCTTTTGACAAAGCCTTCAGAGGAGTTACTGCTGATGACCACCATCACAGCCTGACAGGAGAAATTTTATAAAGAAAAATAATAGCATGTTTTTCCCAAATTGTTAAGGATATGGTGAAGCTCTGTTGGATTCAAAGGAGGAATGTGCAATTCCATGCTATATATAATAATAACTAATTTTAATAGTGACTTTGCAAATTTTCAGATATATTCATTTACTGAAACCACTATCAAATAAACAAAAACAAACTAATTAACAGGGGTTCGAGACAGGAATTATCTAATCTAAAAATAGCACATGTTCACAGAATACACAACACATATCCCAAGTACTACTCTAGGTTTCAAGTAATAGTCAAAACAATAGTAAACATGATTCAGACCCTACCAGTCAAATCATAAATGGCACCTTAACTGTAAATCCTTATCTTTAGATCAAAGCGGGTAATTGGGTGCTGAAGATACATTATAGAACTAATATGTTATAGAACTCCTCTGAAATGAGTCATTTATTGCATCACTTTTCCTGCACAGCTGCTGACCCATGTTTTGGTTCCTGGAAATAGCTGCTACCCTGTCACACTTCTTAAAAGCACATATATTGATAACTCTACTCATTCCTCCATTCCTCTGTGACTGTCACTGTGTTAAAATGTGGAGTCAGCTGACTCACTTGTGGTGGTAATAAAGTAGATGAGTTTGCAAAGTATTTTGTTATTTCTAAAGATGCAAAAACCAAATTACATTGAAATCATAAGGGGTGTTTCAGGCAGAGCTGTAGTTTGTGGTTTCTTGTGTAATCCACGGAGATTAGCTCCAACACATATTTAAACTCTCCTCTAGGAGCAACCTTAGTGGTAAAACAAGAAGATAAACAGATGTATACACACCCTGGCACAAAATTATCACTTATGTTTGGCTTCCTAGTCTCCTCGTGTTACTTATTTATCTTAACTTCTCTCTGAAATCAGGGAACACAGAATCTCAATCAGTTGACATTTTTCTACTGAATTACCCAATAGTCTGATCATACCCCTAAGACTTTTTTAAATTATTTCACTCATAATCCCAAATCTGCTTTGCTTCCTCATCTTAATACACTGTAATTTGATTTCAAAATGAGGACAGTTGTTAGTAATGCCACATTTATTCATCTATTTTACAATTCCATGTACTTAGAACTATGAAGATATGTTAATAACATCCATTCCAATAAGCCACCCTAAATTTATTATCATGAAACAAGGCCTCAAGAAGGAGAATTCAAAATCATCCATGTATTTGCAATGTATTGCAATAAAGCCTTTATCAATAGACTTCCCTGTGCACATGGTGGTCAAATTGCTGGTGAAAACCAGCCAGATATATTACAAGCTTTCTCATGGCTTCTAGGTAACCCAAGTGAGCCTTTATTGATACTGGGAAGGGATAAAGCAGGGAAGGAATAAACAGTGATGTAAGAATTGGCTAGACAAAAGTAATGACTCTCTTTACAAAGTGAGTATTTTAAAGCAAAAGAGCCTGTTGGGAATATTGTTTTATAAAATAGTGGTTTTTTTTTTATTAACTTTTTAAAATTCAATTAGTTAACATATAGTGTACCATTAGATTCAAATGTAGATTTCAGTTATTCATCCATAGCATATAATAGCTAATGCTCAGTACTTACTGTTATAGCTTCTTGAAAGCAGAATTTTAACCGCCTGAGCCACACAGGCGCCCTTGAAAGCAGAATTTAAGATCATATTTTCTGATTACTTCCATGTAGTACAACACTTTCCTGCTAGCAACCTTCAAAACATACTGTTTGTTAGAGGAATTTCTTTAATAATAAATAAATAGGAATTTATTTAAATTTATAAATATATAAAATAAACAGGAATTTATTTAAATTTATTTAAATATTGCACACTGTTTCATTGTTCATAAATAAGGTGAGGATATTATAGCCATTAGTTGGTAGCACTGATATATCACTTTCTTTTTACTTCTCAGTGCATTCTCTTTGCACAAAATAGATATATATTTTAAAAGAATCTGAATCTGTGGCAAACTTTTAAAAAACCCTATGCAGTAAAGTTTATCATTTTAAGTAATCTCAATTATCTTCCTCAATTGTGATAGTATATCCTTCTATCTAGGCCAGATATTGTATGAGGGATTTGAAGAGACATACTTTTCTAAATTTCACTTTTCTCATCTGCAAAATGCTGATCATGATCCTACAATAAAATACACTTACAATTTTTTGATGAAAATTTATTTATTTATTTTAAGATTTTATTTATTTATCAGAGAGAGTGGGCGAGAGAGCAAGCACAGGCAGACAGAATGGCAGGCAGAGGCAGAGGGAGAAGCAGGCTCCCGGCCGAGCAAGGAGCCCGATGCGGGACTCGATCCCAGGACGCTGGGATCATGACCTGAGCCAAAGGCAGCTGCTTAACCTACTGAGCCACCCAGGCCTCTCTTTTGATGAAAATTTAATCTGTATAAACGATATATTTGCTGTAATGCGTGGTTCATGGAAAACATTTAATTATAAGCAACAACAGTATTAGAAATTAAGTAAATGTGTCTATAATATTTAAAGTTTTAACACATAATTCCAGTGCTTTGCTTTATTTTCTCAAATCCATTTACCACTTTCACTGACAGAGTCAAATTTACTTTTTCTACTAGTAGCCAGCTCTTTGTCTTTTGTCAGAAAGATGCCCTTGTGAATTATTTATAATAGAGATATTAGCAATAATAATAATAATAATAAATAGCAATGAAAATGTTTAAAAAGTTTTCTTAACTAATTAGGGTTCTTAGACATCAATTAGAGGAACCACCTCTAGAAAGCAAATTAATCTGCAAGACATTCCCAGAATTAACAAGTCAGTCAGATACAGGGTTGTCCGCAAACTGAAAGGTGAAGCAAAAGGACTAGGTTTGGAAAATAGGTAAGGACAGTGAAAAAAATGATCAAATTTTTGGGCAAAATAAATTCTTAGATGTCCTTTCAATGGAGTCCTGGGCATTATGTAGCAGAAACTCTGGCGATTATCTCAATCCATTGGAGTCACCCCGTTTATTAGCTTGCTATTGACAAAGTTATTTACAAACTCAAGAGCATGAGGTTATAATGTAGAAAACTGATGGTAATGCACAAGATTCTTGTTAACAATAATGCAAGTTAGTGATTTTTCATTAGAAAACATAAATTCTATATCCCAAATTATGGGCCCAGAGCACTTCTGATGCACAACTCTGCTTATATCCCAAATAACAATGTGAACTAGTTTTAATATCTGCTTCTCTTATTACTTTTGGAATAAAAATTTCTGACACAAGTATTTTATAATTGTGTGATAATCATGCATTTACTTTCTTGGAGAACAAAACACACTTTAGCATAACTATGTTCTTTCACAGAACCAGCCTTGATAACACACTTCTATATGTTAGAAATGATGTAATAAATGTAGAATATTGGGCACTCGTTTGGTATTCTTTGCCATGTTTTGCACTATCTAAAAAGAGATCAGTGAACTTGGACTGGAGTTAGCAGACATGGAAGAAAATAAAATATTACAGAGAAGAATACTCCGTGGTCCACAACCTAAACGGGCTGGGATTCCCATCATTTGGATCCCTGTAGCTTTACAAAAGTCAAGTAAATTTTTGTATCTCTGATTAAAGTTGATTCCCCAGTACTTTTTCAAACATCTCTTGTAAAGTATTGTTTCCCAGAAAAAAAAAGGGATTTTGCACATGTATCTGCCTTTGTCTCTGGTCATTATCTCAGTCAGGATCCTGGGATCGAGCTCCATATCGGGCTTCCTGCTCATTAGGGAGTATACTTCTCAGTCTCTCTCTGCAGCTACCTCCCCCTGCCCCACTCATGCTCTCTCTCCAAATAAATAAATACAATCTTTAATTTTTTAATTGAAAATAAGATAAATAAAATAAAAAGTCTGGTCTTACTGCCCCATTTAGCTCCTTTTTTTTTTTTTGAATTGTATTTAAAGCAGCGTGAGAGAACATGAGGATCTCAAACTTAAAAAAAAAAAGGAAAAAATTGAGTTTTGTTAGGATTTAAGATCTTGTCTGCTAGACAAAAACGTTGGCTTTGTTAACATGTGAAAATTAACAAAAGAGAATAAGATAGAATTCTAATAATTTTTGTAGAAATTAAAAATTTCCTCCAACCCAATAACATACAGACCCATTAAGTAAATTCATTCCAATGTCCCAAACAAAACCTTTCTAATAGTAATGCATTTGTGTAAACAGGGTCACCCCAAGGAATAAATAATTATTATTATATTTTTCCTGTCTCTTCCACAGTCACATCTGGGTATATTGGTAGCAAGCCAATTATCTATCTTATAAGACATGATATCATAAGGAAGGGTATTCTGTCCATTTGGAACAACTGAAAATCATTGTAATTTTATCTTGGTGCAGTAACTTGAGATGGCACAGTGTGGGTTATGAATATATTTTATTTTATTTTTACTGGGAAGAAGAGATTATAGAGATATTGGTTATCCAAGAGAGATTGACAGGTGTTGATAGTTGCCAGGTCAATATGCATCTACTTTTTCCTTTAATATCAGAAAGCACTGAGGGATTAACAACAAGGAAACTTAAAACATCAAATATTTTATTGTCTCTTTTCTAGTTATATTGTAACCATATGACAAAGTATCAGTCATACAAGCTATCATGCTCTTTTACCTCTATCTTTCTGCCAGAAATGTGGGCTTAAAAGTGAGAACTCCAACAGCAATTTTTGCAACGGTGAATAAAAAGCCATGAAAACCTCTAAGATAGTTCACTTGACTTTCTTAAGACTCTGAACCAACACCAGAAAACACTCTCTGTAGTCTTCTTGTTAAATGAAAAAATAGGATTAAACCACTTTTGAAAATCTACTACATACAACAAAATGTAAATCTTAATTGAAATATGTCCTCTCAGCTGTGCTTAAGCAACTGAGTCCTGAGCTTTTCAGGTTTTCAATCTGAAAGAGTACACCTCTGGTGCTCTGAAAGGGAAGAGAAAGGACACCCTGTACTCCATATAAATTAAAGAAGAGAAATCTGTGAATTTAAGTGGGCCATATGAAATTTATCAAGCAATTATCTCCTAACTCCTTCCTATCCAAATTACCTGACATGCTCTCCCTACTCCTTTATACCACGTTACTGCCTTTTCCAGGATTCTGCCTCACATCACAACATGTCTTCTGTTATTTCCTTCTTGCGAGCTAGTTTTGTTTTCTCCATCTAAAAAAGTCAACAATCATTGTGTATTTCAATTCCCACTCTCCTCAAATGCATTGATTCTTCTTATCTATTACTCTTTTCTCATACTCAGTGTCTTTGTCTTTATGGGGTTTGTACTTTGCTTTTCCCCATCCTTAACTGCCATTATTTACTGCCATTATTTACTGCCAGTTATTATCAAATCTAATAACTTCTTAGAGAAAGTTAAAAATTCCTGCATAGCCACATGTGAACACAAAGTCACTGATTTTTAGCAAACCTAAAAGATAGTCAGACATCCATTCAATTTCTTTTTTTTTAAAGATTTTATTTATTTATTTATTTGACAGAGAAAGATGACAAGCAGGCAGAGAGGCACGCAGAGAGAGAGCCCGATTTGGGGCTCAATCCCAGGACCCTGGGATCATGACATGAGCCAAAGACAGTGGCTTAACCTACTGAGCCACCAGGCGTTCCTCCATTCAATTTCTTAACTGAGTCTCAAATGCATCCTGAGTTCTAACCTAAACCTAAGTTCTACTTCTTACACGTTGTTATATGACCAAATTCTTTCAGTTCAGTATTTTGTAACATTAAAATATTAATCAATTGATACTTTGTCTGTGTATTTCTATGAAAATAATTTGAATACTGTAGATTTATTGTTATATTTATAGATTTATAATCAAAGTTTCATCAGTTGAAGTTTTTGGAAATTTCAGATATAATGATTAACCTAAAATGATACTGCCTCAAATCCCTCTGATATCAAGGCCCAACACCTGATTGTAGCCAATCCTGTGGTGGATAGTTCCATGGGAAATTGCAGTTACTTAACACTGATAGCATCTCATGTTCTCTCTCTCATTTTAGAATGTGTCCAACACAACCCAAAAGTGTAGGAGAGTTAATGTCCTCTGAGGACAGCTCTCAGTGAAGTGGAAATAAGAACCATAGATAAAATTGTCAGTTTTCAGGTCTTCATGAGGACAACTTAAAGAAGTTTCTCAGGACCTTTCAGTAAAAGCAAGCCTTCATTTTCTATCCACAACAATTTTATCAACAATGTACCTCTTTGACAAAGTTGCTTCTTCACTGTATCACTTTCCCATTCTTTTCTACCTTGGATAATCTCCCAGATAAACCAACAGTACTCAAATCCTTTGTCCTACTCTTTGCTCTCAGGATAAATGGAGCCAAAAGACTTAGATTAATATCAAGTTCTGAATGGGATCTTAGAGCTATTTCCGTCCAGATTTTCATAAACATAGGGACCTTTGAATCTTTTATTGGAATCCTTATCAAGTTGTATTTTTCAAGTTTTTCCTAAATAATCTTCAATGAATTGAAAATATTTTTTGGATTTTATTCGAGGCTATTAACACACAATTTCACTTTGTTAAATATAGTGCTAAACGTTCAACCAAAACGTTTTCCCTTTTTTTTTCCACTACCACATCCTCCATCTACTGACTGGATTCTCTCCCCAACTAGCACATATATACCATTGTCTATCTTTAGGATAAGTAAGGGTCATCTTTTGTCTTCATTCTATTCCTCGTATGCTTCTGAACTTGTTGAATTTTAATATAGTCACACCATAAGCATCACATATTTGATTCCCCTTTAAATAGTAAACAGTGCACAACCAGAGCATACCTTCAAAGCTATCAATAGACTTACTCTGATATATTATTTTTGTATTTTTGTAAATTAAAATAATTAAATTATAGAACAAGAGTTTCAGGTGGTAGGTGTTGTAAGTTTTACCCAAACGGACTTTTGTCAAACTCGTTTTTGTCATCATATATGTCAAGTAGTTTTCTCGGGTTTATTTTTAGAATATCCTTGTATAATGAATATTTACACTGATATCTAGTATAAAAATGTTGCAATTTCTTTTAGAAACATTAAGATATTGAAAATCAATCTATTTCTTTAATTCATTAAAGACATTTTTGGCTTGTTTCCAGTACTTTCTTACTGGTTAAAAAATGAATTTGAACTAGTCTGAATTTCATTATTATATGGCACTTTCCTTTTGATGAATACAAAGACGATATTCTATATTAGCTATCTGAGAAGAATTCATTTTTTAAATTTATTTATTTGTGAGTGAGAGAGAGCACATGCAGGGGGAGCAGCAGGGTGAGGAAGAAGCAAACTCCTGGCTAAGCAGGGAATCTGTTGCAGAACTGAGTCCCAGGACCCTAAGATCATGACCTGAGCTAAAGGCTCAGGCGTTGAACTGATAGAGCCACCCAGGTGTCCCAATCTGAGAAGAGTTCTGTATGTTATTCCTATTCATATGAAGTTTAAAGTCTAGGTAATTAACTTAATATTTTAGTGGCTATTACACAGATAGCACTATGTTCCAGGCAGATAGTAAGAAAGAAATATTAAATCAACCATATTCTATGCATTCTAAATGAAAATAATTAATCAATCATTATAAATCCTTCTATTTATGGAATATCAACTTATTAGCTTTCCTCCATATGAACAATGCCAAATACCAGAATAAAGGGTCATCTAATACAAATAAAGGATAGAATTAAAGAATTCTGGTAAGCAATTTAATTTTGAAAAATGGTGCTATATTGTTGCTGAGTTGTGGTTTTCAGTTACATAATATCTGATAAGTGTAGAAGTAACGTGAGTGTTACGTGAAATGAGAAATGGTATATAATTAAGATATTTTTAAAAGTACTGATAAATACAAATTTGTAAACATAGCATTATGGAGGAATAAAAATAAATGATAGCTACACACTCTAAAGTGAATATATCTTGGAAAGTTAATAGAGAAGTAAAACAA
This sequence comes from Mustela lutreola, assembly GCF_030435805.1. Classification (NCBI taxonomy): domain Eukaryota; kingdom Metazoa; phylum Chordata; class Mammalia; order Carnivora; family Mustelidae; genus Mustela; species Mustela lutreola. Next base: position 67,995,477 of record NC_081301.1, read on the forward strand.
GGACAGTGCAAAAAGTATGGTACATTTTTATGAAGTTCAAACAAATTCTGTGAAACCGTAGATGGACTTAAAGATACTATTATGTATCAAATATTGTAAAAATTAAGCAAGGAAATAGCAAATATAAAATAACCAAAGCATACAAACTTGGGTATATACAATAGTTGTGATCATGTTCGAATTCATAAAGAGATGAGTTAATAGATAAATAGAAGTAACTAGACTTTTTAGAAGTTAATAAAACTTTGCCTGTTATTTCTTAGCTATATAAAATATATGGTTTTATAACAAAAACGTTTATCTAAAAAATATTTAAAAATAAATTTCAGGCTACTCATAAGGTTCTATTTACTTTTCCACTGAAGGAAAAGCTGGTTGTTGTAGTTGTAGTTGTTTGTTTGTTTTAGTCTCCTCCTAGTTTTAATTATTATAATGTGGAATGAGGAATGTTAGATGGAAAAGTGAATTATTTTATAGACAAAAATCATTACTTGATTTACCTGCTGGTACAGCAGATGGAACTCCTGAAAACATGCCCTTTTGCCTTACAGAAGAGTAACAGTTATGCTTACTTCTGAAACATGCTTGGAGGTGGCCCTAAATAGTGACACCATAGTAAACATTTTGAATATTTGCCAGTAATTTTTATATTCAAAGGCTCCAAAAGCAGAGAGCCCCATGCGGGACTTGATCCCAGGACCCTGAGATCATGACCTGAACCGAAGGCAGTGGCTTAACCCACTGAGCCACCCAGGCGCCCTATATGAGTGGTTTTTTGTGTGTGTGGCTTTTGTTTTGTTTTGTTTCTGATTTCTCATGTTTGGCATCATTTTAAGTCTGGTATCTTTTATCTTTCTTTAATTCTCCAAAATTTATCTCAGTACTTATGTAAATATTTTCTTTATTTTTTTTCTCTTCTGCTGCATTTGGGCAGAAGTCATTAATTTGTTTGTTTCTTTGTTTTTCCCAACTCACTTATTCATTTTACAGCTATATTCATCTTAGTCTCCATTTATTGTATTCTTCATTTCAACAATTTTCACTTAATTTATATTCACAGTATAGTATCTTTCTTTTCTTTGTATATGTATATCATTATTTTATCATATACTTTTAAGCTATTTTTAAAAATATTTTATTTATATATTTGAAAGTGGGAAATCACAAGTAGGCAGAGAGGCGGGCAGAGAGAGAGATGAAGAGAAGCAGGCTACCTGCTGAGCAGAAAGCCTGATGTGGGGCTTGATCCCAGGACCCTGAGATCATGACTTGAACTGAAGGCAGCAGCTTAACCCACTGAGCCAGCCAGGTGCCCCTTTTAAGCTATTTTTTAAAAGTACAGTTATTCTTTTTAAGATTTTATTTATTTATTTGACAGAGAGAGATCACAAGTAGATGGAGGGCAGGCAGAGAGAGAAGAAGTGAGAGAGAGAGAGAGAGAGAGAGAGAGAGAAAAGCAGACTCCCTGCTGAGCAAAGAGCCTGATGCTGGATTTGATCCCAGGACCCTGAGATCATGACCTGAGCTGAAGGCAGTGGCTTAATCCACTGAGCCACCTAGGCGCCCCTAAGCTATTTTTTAAATTTCTGTTCCAATAACACTTGGATTGCCATATAAAGTTAACCACATCATCTTTTTTAGGTAAGTAATTGTCCTTTTTATGTGCATAGTTATTTTGGTCCATGAGTTCAGCTCCTCTTAGGATCATCAAATCTCTGTAAAGTCTGGGTATGCTAAGATTTTCTAAGCAACAATAAAATACATTGAAACCTGGTAGCTTAATTATAATAATGTTTTGTTTCTCAATCATTCACAATAGCATTACATTCTGAGTAGCTTCCTTCTATTTTGCAGCTATAGTGTTTGGATAAACTTGAATTGTGATATCACTGTGATAATGTGAATTAGTCAGGGTTTTTCAGAGAATCAGGAAGAGACAAAACAAAAAAAGGAAGATATTCTCCAGGGCCAACTCTAGAAGTGACTATTAAAACATCTGTCCAAATTCAATTGACCAAACTCAGAAATGCCATCTCCAGTGAAATACAAAGAAGATTATATATAGTTCTGGGCACACACATCTCATTTGACTCAATGATGTACATCAATGAAAGACTGAAGGCCAATCACCACTCCATGGGAGAATTTAAAAATAAATTTACTAATGAGGCCAAGAATTCAGAATCACAAATACTTCAGATCTAATAATAACTGCCTTCACTTGATGTTATTCTGTAACATAAATCCTACGATCAAGTTTCAATTTTAAATTCTTACAATTTTAAATTCTTAAATCCTTATGAAGAAGCATCATTTGGAGGGAGCAGTTTTCATAATTTATCATCCACCAGCCTTTTTTAAAAGATTTTATTTATTTATTTATTCGACACAGAGAGCCAGAGTGAGAGAGAGAGATTACAAGTAAGCAGAGAGGCAGGCAAGCAGGGAGGGAAGCAGTCTTCCTTTTGAGCAGAGCCCGATGTGGGGCTGAATCCCAGGACCCAGAGACCATGACTTGAGATGAAGGCAGAGGCTTAACCCACCACCCACGTGATGAGAGAGCCCCTCAGGTGCCCCTCATCCATCAGCCTTAATTGTTTGGAGGAAAATGTGTGGATGAATAATGCCTTAGGGAGCTAATCTATCTAAAGAATTTTCAAGGCTTTACACCTTCAAGGTTTTGTACAGTTCTGATAGCCTCTAAACATCCAGCTGATTTCTACAGTGACAGGCCTGTTAAAAACTGTCCTCAAACCAGGAATAGAGCTTGAAACATACCAGTCAAGAGCAACTTTGAGTCTTTTAAGGAATTTATCATCATTTCTTTGTTTTTGGTTCATATCTGAAATAGTTCAGTTCCAGCTAGTTCCATATTTTGGCAAGAACTATAATTCTATATAAAAAAAGAACATATTTTAGAGCGCCTGGGTGGCTCAGTGGGTTAAAATCTCTTCCTTCGGCTCAGGTTATGATTCCAGGTTCTTGGGATTCAGTCCCACAGTGCGCTCTCTTCTCAGCAGGGAGCCTGCTTCCATTCCTCTCTCTTGCCTGCTTCTCTGCCTTCCTGTGATCTCTGTCAAGGAAATAAAAAAAATTTTTAAAAAAACATATTTTATACCAATTATTCATGTTTATTAACTAAGATATCACAATACAAAAAATACAAACAGTTAGTCTTTATTAATATATTCAACCAAGATCAAAAAAATAAGTCATATTTTCTCCAAAAATTTCATATCAACTGATAGGTCAGATATATATAAAATTACATTTAAAGTTTTAAAAATATCAGCAAATATTTTCATTTAAATGCAAATTTCAAGGAAAATCTACTTTTCCAAACACGACTTTTTATCCTATTTTTTTAAATTTTGTCGACAACTGATAAATTCTATAGCGAGACTATAAATGTTAGATCGAAAAAATGATTAATAGATCTAGGTTCAAATTATTATGTTCCATTAAAAATGATTTAGTCTTTGATGAACATCTGTTTGGTAATATGTGGTATCCAGATACAGTAAATTAATGACATATATAAAATTATAGGGAAATGACACCTTCTGTTCCATTATGAGTAGAGCTTTTAAAATGGTCTCATGAGGCAGGGATTCTAGCCAGTGGCTGTGCAAGGCATGAGGCCTGTTAGTGATTCTATTTTTTCCTCTGCAGAATGGGTCTTTCTACATTCCAGGTCCTTTCTACCCCAATAAATAATGCGGCGATTCTCTCAGTGCGTTGAACTTTTGGTTTATACAGCCAACTGTCTCTTAAAAAGGACGTTTGTTTAAATTCCTTTAAAAAAAAAAAGTCTTTCAAAAAAATCCTTTTTTTTTTCTATTTTTTTTTTTTTTTTTTTTTTTTTTTAATTTTTTATTTTTTATAAACATATATTTTTTATATACATATATTTTTATCCCCAGGTCTGTGAATCACCAGGTTTACACACTTCACAGCACTCACCAAATCACATACCCTCCCCAATGTCCATAATCCCACCCCCTTCTCCCCAACCCCCTCCCCCCGGCATCCCTATTTTTTAATCCCATATGTTTACTCTGATCCTGGAACTTTGTCATTTTGACCTTCTCTGCTGATTAAAATATTCTTTATCTTCAGCACCTACTGCTCTCCTCTCCTGGTAGTCTCTCCAGAAGGGGTCTTCTCTAGCTCTTCTAGCAGGAGATGGGCACTTCCCCTCTTCCCCTGTTGCTGGACCAACCTTACCTATCCTGCAGGGTAAGGTCGGCCTGGCCTTTTATCTGTTGTTCTCTTCTGAGTGGTTAGTTTTTCATAGGCAAACATATGCTTAAACAACTGAGTCATCCAGGCACCCCTAGAAAATTTAAAAAAAAAAAAGACCTTTTAAAAACATTTACTTTGTTTCTTTTTTTTTAATATTTTATTTATTTGACAGACAGAGAGACAGGAAGAGGAACCATAAGCAGGGCAGAGGGAAAAGGAGAAGCAGGTTTCCCACTGAGCAGAGAGTCTGATGTGGGGCTCCATCCCAGGACTCTGGGATCATGACCTGAAGAGAAGGGACATTATGGAGGAAGCCACCCAGACACCTCTTTTCTTTCTTTTTAATATATGGCAACTGATGCTTCCCAGCCACGAGGAGCATATTACCCATTGATTAAATCTTTGATAACAACCTATTTAAAGAGGTGTGTAAATATATACTTACTCAGATTTATACACTTTGTGTTTTCTTCATAGTTTGGGGCTGGACCCCATGGTCACAACACTGCTTCCAGTCTTTGCCTTCCCATCTTTTGATACCAGGTATTTGGTCAGCAGGGCAAATTAGTATCAAAATTAATAAGCCCTTGGCACCATATCTCTGGAGCAGGGGTTGCTCTTAGCCAAGGCCCAGAGCAGTTGACGTCCCCTTGCTAGTGCTATAGCCCCAAGGACTAGGTCCCTGCCACCAGAACTCAGTCTTACATGTTATGCTAAGCAGACAAAACCAAAACAGAAAAGCTCCGACAGCTTTCACTGGCATGCCTCATCTCCCACTCCCTCGACGTCCAGGCAGTACCAGATGCCAGGGAGGGGTCTTGGTCCAACATATGGGAGGGTAGGAAGTAGCCACGAGCAAGTACCTGCCTCTCTGTGCCTTTCTTTCATGAGCAGGTTGTAAGGAGTTTGAAGAGGAAGGGGAAGAAAAGTGAACTTCAAGGGGTGAAGGCCTCAGGTAGGCAGCTGGCTCCTTCCAGTAGGAAAGGGACAAAGGAGAAGGCAGTGAGTCTTGCAGGGAGGGAGGGGGTAAGGGTTACAGCTTATGACAGAATCTGGACAGGAGTAATAGGGATACTAGTCATTTGAGTCCACCATTGGCAAGCTGGGCTGGGTGTCAGGGCAGATAGGCCTCCCTGGGCAACGGCACAGGAGAGAAGGTGGAATTCTTCTCTGAGGAGCAGGTGGAGCTTTGGCTGTTGGGAAAGCATAGACAGTATTGTTCCAGGGCCAAGGACAGGTCCGGGTACTCCTGGTTGGAGGTCAAGGCCACAGTTTGATCCAGGTCTTCTACCAGCAGCTTGAAGGTACCACATGCCAGCCACCCCTCATTATTGTGTATAACTCTCTGGTGCACTTATTGGCTTATCCATCAAATGACTCCTTCAGCAGCTTGAAAACCACCTCCACAGGCACTCCAGGATATGGGAGGCTTCCAGAGTGAAGATTTTGCACAGGATCACCCCAAAAGACCAGAAGTCACTCTGGTGGATGTAGATCTGGTCAAACATGGCCTTAGGGACCATCCACTTCACAGGCAGTCCACTGTTGGTTGTCTTTTTATAGTAACTGATGTGGTGATATCTCTGGCAAGGCTGAAGTCTGAGATCTTCATCATGTTGTCCTTTGTCACCAGCACTTCCCTGGTGGCCAGGTCTTGGTGTATGCACTTCTTGGAGGCAAGGTACTCCATGCCTCAGGCTACCTGATAGGCACAGGATACCAGGTCCTTGGAGGAGAGTTGCTCTGCTGCATTGTGGTTGATATTGTAACAGTACTCCAGGTCAGGAGGCCTCTGGGCCTGCAGGTACTCCTGTATGTTGTGTTTGGAGGCATATTCCGTGAGAGTGTACGAAGGACCATCTTGTGTGCAGGACCCAGCAGTTTGATGGTGCTGTTCAATCATCTTCATCATCTCTGTTTCTGAGATTAGGTTTGACAGGTCTTTCTCTGTTGCATCTGACTTCAACATCTTCACAGACACTTTAGTCAAATGGTTGGATTTGTCTTTGTCCAGCCCAATGGCCTCCTCCAACACCACCTGCCCAAAGTAGGCCTGTCTTAGGGGTCTGCTTAAACTGCCTACAACCAGCCTGCCACAAGGCAGTTATGAACTCTAGATTATCCTCAAAAACATTAAACCACAAGCTAAAAATTCTCTTCACTAGGTCTCTGTCGCAGTTCTAATTTTCATATCTTTCATCATTTATCTTTTTCCTAATTCTTATTTTCAGTATAGTTTATTTTGCTTCCAGGTGTTTCCCCTGGTTTCCCTGTGCTGTTTCATAGGGAAGAATTACCCTGTCATAAATTTATTTCTTGAGCATTCATTACATCTCTCAGTTAAAATGGGTTCTTTTATGGTATTGATTCATTTGAGTTTTCTCAAAATGGGAAGAATTTTCATAATGGTGTTTTCCTCAAGGTTCAGAGTATGTCTTAGCCTCATCTTTACTCTTTTTGAAATTCACTTTTCAAATTCTTGTCCCTCTTTTTATCTTTTTAAATTAAAATGTTTTATTTTTACTATTTTGTTATTTGAGTATAGTTGATATTCAGTGTTACACTGGTTTCAGGTTTTCAATATCTCCATACATTATTCTATGATCACTACAAATATAGCCACCATCTCTCACCATATAACACTATTATAATATCATTGACTATATTCTCTACACTGTCCCATATCTCTTTTTAAAATCTCTGATTTTTATGATTTCTGTTATTCCAATTTTCGACCATCATTTTACTTGATTACTTTAATAAAATATGCCTGATTACACATGCTTTGCTGAAAACCATAGCATTTGATTTATAGTAGTCTTCTTCTTCTTCTTTTTTTTTAAATTATCATATAATGTATTATTAGCCCCAGGGGTACAGGTCTGTGAATCGCCAGGTTTACACACTTCACAGCACTCACCACAGCACATACCCTCCCCAATGTTCATAACCCCACCACCCTCTCCCTACCCTCCCCACCACCCCCCGGCAACTCTCAGTTTGTTTTGTGAGATTAAGAGTCTCTTATGGTTTGTCTCCCTCCCGATCCGATCTTGTTTCATTTACTCTTTTCCTGTCCCCCAAACCCCCCACATTGCGCTTCCATTTCCTCATATCAGGGAGATCACATGATAGTGTCTTTCTCTGGTTAACTTATTTTGCTAAGCATAATACCCTCTAGTTCCATCCATGTCATCGCAAATCGCAAGATTTCATTTCTTTTGATGGCTGCATAGTATTCCATCGTATATATATATATATACCATTCATTTGTTGATGGACATCTAGGTTCTTTCCATAGTTTGGCTATTGTGGATATTGCTGCTATAAACATTTGGTGCACGTGCCCCTTTGGATCATATAGTAGTCTTCTTTACCTCTATCAGAACCCCAGGAAGCTTTATTTATTTATTTACTCACATAAACAGATGATCCAACACAACGTTTTTTGATGTTCAAATGTATTATAATGTCTTACCGCTTAACACTATGCTTACTGCTCTCTTTCACTGTCTGACTAAATCCTCATCATCACTATGCCATTTAATCAGAAAGAACATTTGAACTCAGAGTTCTCTCCATATCAAGGAATGAACACTCCACTCTTCTGTTTGTGCAGGTAAAATAAATGTTGATGTTGTCTGTCCTGCACATACTCCATCCTGTTAACCAGAATATTCACCATCAAAATATATACAAAATAAAAACAATACCTCACCACTTCTATTACCACCCTGAATGCTAAAAACACCATCATATGTTCCTGAATTATTGACTTGATTGATAACCCCACTTCCACACATACTGCACTCCTTTCTCCCTGCAAATTTATTTTGGTACAGCAACTTAACCTAAAAATCAAGTCAGATGATTTTATTCTGCTGTTTAATGTCTTTTGGTATCTTCCCCTTTCATATTAAATAAAAACTGAAGGCGTTTCAATGTACTAGAAGGTCATGCATCAATACGTTCTTCCTCTCTCCACCACTATGAACTCCTCATTGGCCTCCTTGCTTTTCCTCAAAAGTAACAGACCAGCTGTTCACACAAAGTCTATATACTTACTTGCTCTGCCTAGAGCAATCTTTTTCTTTAATATTTGTATAACACCCTCCTTCACTTCCTGGGTCTTTGTGCAAATAACATCTCATAAATGAGATATAACCACCCAACACAAAATAAAATTAACTTTCATCCCAGCATTCTCCAATGGCTTTTACCTTTCTTGTATTTCTTTGTAACACTTATCATCATCAACCATGAATCATTATTCTATTACTGGTTTATTTTCTTATTGGAGACAGAGAGAGAGAGAATTGGGAGGGGGCACAGAGGAAGAAGAAAACACCCCACTGCCTAGAAAGCCTGCTGGGGAGTTACATCCCAGGACCCTGAGATCATGACCCAAGCCAAAGGCAGTCACTCAATGGACTGAGCCACCGAGGTGCCCCTCTATTATTGGTTTATTTCACTATTATATTTCAAAAGAATGTAAGCTCTTTGTGGTCAGGTATTTTATATGTTTTATTAATTGAAGTATTCTCAGAAAGGTAGCTGGCAGATTGTAAGGGCTCACTAAACTGTATTTTGTTGTTATGATTGGGCTCCTTTATGGGCTTTAACTCTTATGCTAGAAGTCTATCCTTCAGATGTAAGCAATAAGAATAGAGCCCTGCTGCCTGTTCAAATGAGTAAAAAGCCTGTATTAAGTGGATATTTTAAAAGCTAAATGAATGGCTTAATAGTTGTATATAGGGGGAAAGGGAACATATTTTCCACGGTTTAGAAGTGGAATTCTTTTATAGAGTTCTTGTACAAGCCTACACTATTGAATGATAATGGGCAGTTGTACATTCCAATTATACAAACACTTTGGTAATTTATATCCTTTTTTTGTAATTCATGACTGGATCATTTAATTCCTTAGGAGCATTATAGCATTTCAACTTTTCATGTTCAATAAACTTATTGGGGTTGCTACCTTTTCCATTCAAATGAAGAAATAGTCATAATTTAATCTAAAGAAAGTGTTATTGATTGTTTTGTTTTCTAGGAATGAGTCACACATGCTAGTTTAAAAGTTTTGTTAAATTCCCAGGTCTGTCACCGATAAAACCTTTTGTAGATTAGTAACTTGATCAAAACAGAAAAGTTATGTAACACTCAATTGTTATACTATCTTTGTTTCCATCTTGCATTGTAATAACACCCATCTCAACTCTATTTAATACAAGTCATCGCCAGATGGCTTCCTGGCATTGATTGCATGATATGAAATCTAGTATAACTAAAAGTTTTTGGTTTTAGCGACATATAAATCAATTTAGAAAAATATATGTATTTGAATATAAGGTAAAGTTTTAAATTATTTCGCAATAGTAAACTAATTTTTTTTGTAAAATTTTATTTTCTAAAATTTCATTGAGCTCTTTTGCAATAAGAAACAAGTTACAAAAAATTAAGGTTTATTTACCCCAATTCAAAATTATTAGGAATATAATCATAGAGGTTGAAGTATTTAAAACATTGAACCCAAAATATTTTATTAGGTAAATTCATGAATGCTGAGAATTCACTGTTAAAATATACTAATAGTATTGATAGACTGGTAGAAGCCTAGAATCAAATATTTATTAAATATTTATATCCATATCTTTTCATGGCGTGGTAGTTCATTTCTCTAGCATTAAATAATATTCCATTGTTTGCATGTACTACACTTCATTTGACCTTTCACCTATGGAAGGATATCTTGGTTGCTTCCAAGCTTTTGTCAGTTATGAATAAAACTACTATAGACATCTTTGTGGGTATAGATTTCATCTTCTTTGGATAAATACCAAGAACTGCTACTGCTGAATCATCTGGCAAGAATATGTTTAGTTTTGTGAGAAACTGCCAAGTTGTTTTCCATTCTTTATTCTCAATAGACATGGAAGAACATTCCTGCTGCTCCACATCCTCACCAACATTTCGTGTTCTGTTGTCAGTGTTCTGGATTCTGGGTATGTACTGGTGTCTCTTTTTTGTTTTAATTTGCATTTTCCTGATGACATATGATGTGAAGCATCTTTTTATATGCTTATTTGCCATCTGTAATATTTTCTTTTGTGAGGTATTTGCTAAGGTCTTTGGCTCATTTTTAATCAGGTTTTTCCCCCATTGTGAGTTTTAAGGGGTCTTTGTGTAGTTTTGATTAACAGTCCTTTGCCAGATGTGTATTTTGCAAATTTTTTCTCATAGTCTGTGCTTTGCCTTTTCATTCTCTTGGCATTGTTTCACAGAGTAGACATTTTTAAATTCAGTGCCTGTGCTTTTGTAGCTAAAGTTATTGCCAAAACCAAGGTCATTTAAATTTTCTTCTATATCAGCTTCTACATGTTTCAGGTTTAGGTTTATAATCCAATCTGAGTTAATTTTTGTGAAGAGTGTATGATATCTGCCTGGATTTATTTTATTTTATTATTTTATTTTATTTTTATTTTATATTTTTACATTTAGCTTCACCATTACTCCAGAACCATTTGTTTAAAAGATTGTATTTTGCTCTCTTGTATTGCTTTTGCTTTTATATTAAATATAAAATATAATTGATAATATATATTCCGTTCCTTTAATCTAGTGTTTCTGTGGTATTACAATATCTTGCTTATAATTATCGTTATGGTATACTTTTTTTTAAGATTTTATTTATTTATTTGACAGAGAGAGAGATCACAAATAGGCAGAGAGAGAGATGAGGAGAAGCAGGCTCCCTGCTGAGCACAGAGCCCTATGCGGGACTCGATCCCAGGCCCCTGGGATCATGACCTGAGCCAAAGGCAGAGGCTTAACCCACTGAGCCACCCAGGCGCCCCATCATTATGGTAAACTTTGAAGTCAGTCCTCAGTCTTTGTTCTCCTTCAACACTATGTTGACTATTGTGAGTCTTTGCCTCTCCATATAAACTTTAAAATAAGTTTGTTAATATTAAAAAAAAAGAACTTGCTGGAATGCATTGATTGTATAGATCAACTTGGAAACCAGTGACCTCTTGAGCTTAGCAGGAGATAGACCATGGACATCAGTTGTCACAGTGGTGCCTCTGGCAGAACCTATTGCAAATCCCTAGGCAAAATGACACCTCAATGATCTGAGAGAATGTCTAAGAAGTACTTGATACATCCCTTGGGTATGGTTTATTGAAGTGTCCACCTGTCTGAAAGCTGGGGAATCTAGATAAGGGAGGGAAAATTAGTTATGATAAAACATATCAATAAACATCAATAAATTTTGTAAAACTAATTGTCATGGCTCATATACAATATGACCAACAGAGGGACCATCAAAAGGAAAGCATCCGTTATGTTTATTGTGAAATGTTTTATTCAAAATAAAGCAATGAGAGGGGAAGACACAATGAGAAAATTACCATTTTTTAAATGGTAAACTTCTTACAAAATGAAATAGGTTTTATATTCTAAGTAGTATATTGAAAGGTAAAACATTGGGGTGCCTGGGTGGCTCAGTGGTTTGGGCTGCTGCCTTCGGCTCGGGTCATGATCTCAGGGTCCTGGGATTGAGCCCTGCATCGGGCTCTTTGCTCTGCAGTAAGCCTGCTTCTCTGTCTCTCTCTCTCTCTCTGCCTGCCTCTCTGCCTACTTGTGATCTCTGTCTGTCAAATAAATAAATAAAATTTTAAAAATAAAGAAAGAAAAGTAAACCATTAAAAAATATAAAATTTTAATTTAAAAAATTATGTAATTTTTAAAAAAGCTTAAAAATAGCAGAACCATTTTTCTTATAACTGGAAAATACATTGTATATATATCTATCAAAAATACTTGTCGGGTGCCTGGGTGGCTCAGTGGATTAAGCCGCTCCCTTCAGCTCAGGTCATGATCTCAGGGTCCTGGGATGGAGCCCCACATCGGGCTCTATGCTCATCGGGAAGCCTGCTACCCCCTCTATATCTTTGCATGCCTCTCTGCCTACTTGTAATCTCTCTCTGTCAAATAAATAAATAAAATCTTTAAAAAAAAATAACTTGTCATGGGGACGCCTGGGTGGCTCAGTGGGTTAAAGCCTCTGCCTTCGGCTCAGGTCATGATCCCAGGTTCCTTGGATCCAGTCCCACATCGGGCTCTCAGCTCAGCAGGGAGCGTGCTTCCTCCTCTCTCTCTGCCTGACCCTGCCTACTTGTGATCTCTGTCAAATAAATAAATAAAATCTTTTATAAAAAAATTTAAAAAAATAACTTGTCATGTGTGGAATCAGGAGCATATGGAAAAAAATAATATCTGAGGACAATACTTCTGTCATGTTTTGTGCCTTGTTAATATTTTTAAACAATCAGGCAACTTTTAGCTTTATTGAAATACCTGCTAATATACCAGCAGTGCCTTTTGGAGCCCTATGACTATAAAAATTAATTGCAAATATTCAAAATGTTTACTATGGTGTCACTATATAGGGCCACCACCAAGCACGTTTCAGAAGTAAGCATAACTGTTACTCTTCTGTAAGGCAAAAGGGCATGTTTTCAGGAGTTCCATCTGCTGTTCCAGGAGGTGAATCAAGTAATGATTTTTGTCTAACTTTTCAATCTAACATTCCTCATTCCACATTATAATAATAAAAACTAGGAGGGGACTAAAACAAACAAACAACTACAACTACAACAACCAGCTTTTCCTTCAGTGGAAAAGTAAATAGAACCTAATGAGTAGCCTGAAATTTATTTTTAAATATTTTTAAGATAAGCTTTTTTGTTAGAAAACCATATATTTTATATTACTAAGAAATAACAGGCAAAGTTTTATTAACTTCTAAAAAGTCTAGTTACTTCTATTTATCGATTAACTCATCTCTTTATGAAGTAGAACATGATCACAACTATTGTATCTACCCAAGTTTGTATGCTTTGGTTATTTTATGTTTGCTATTTCCTTGCTTAATTTTGACAATATTTGGTACATAATAGTATCTTTAAGTCCATCTACGGTTTCACAGAATTTGTTTGAACTTCATAAAAATGTACCATACTTTTTGCAATGTCCTTGTTTTACTTCTCTATTAACTTTCCAAGATATATTCACTTTAGAGTGTGTAGCTATCATTTATTTTTATTCCTCCATAATGCTATGTTTACAAATTTGTATTTATCTGTACTTTTAAAAATATCTTAATTATAAACCATTTCTCATTTCACGTAACACTCATGTTACTACTACACTTATCAGATATTATGTAACTGAAAACCACAACTCAGCAACAATATAGCACCATTTTTCAAAATTAAATTGCTTACCAGAATTCTTTAATTCTATCCTTTATTTGTATTAGATGACCCTTTATTCTGGTATTTGGCATTGTTCATATGGAGGAAAGCTTATAAGTGGATATTCCATAAATAGAAGGATTTATTATGATTGATTAATTATTTTTATTTAGAATGCATAGAATATGGTTGATTTAACATTTCTTTCTTACTCTCTGCCTGGAACATAGTGCTATCTATGTAATAGGCACTAAAATATTAAGTTAATTACCTAGACTTTAAACTTCATATGAATAGGAATAACAGACAGAACTCTTCTCAGATTGGGACACCTGGGTGGCTCAGTCAGTTAAATGCCTGAGCCTTTAGCTCAGGTCATGATCTTAGGGTCCTGGTACTCAGTTCTGCAACCGATTCCCTGCTTAGCTGGGAGTTTGCTTCTCCCTCCCCCTGCTGCTCCCCCTGCTTATGCTCTCTCTCACTCACAAATAAATAAAATTAAAAAAAAAATTCTTCTCAGATAGCTAATATAGAATATCGTCTTTGTATTCATCAAAGGGAAAGTGCCATATAATAATGAAATTCAGACTACTTCAAATTCATTTTTTAACCAGTAAGAAAGTACTGGAAACAAGCCAAAAATGTCTTTAATGAATTAAAGAAATAGAATGATTTTCAATATCTTAATGTTTCTAAAATAAATTGCAAGAATTTTATACTAGATATCAGTGTAAATATTCATTATACAAGGATATTCTAAAAATAAACCTGAGAAAACTACTTGACATATATGATGACAAAAACGAGTTTGACAAAAGTCAGTTTGGGTAAAACTTACAACACCTACCACCTGAAACTCTTGTTCTATAATTTAATTATTTTAATTTACAAAAATACAAAAATAATATATCAGAGTAAGTCTATTGATAGCTTTGAAGGTATGCTCTGGTTGTGCACTGTTTACTATTTAAAGGGGAATCAAATATGTGATGCTTATGGTGTGACTATATTAAAATTCAACAAGTTCAGAAGCATACAGGAATAGAATAAAGACAAAAGATGACCCTTACTTATCCTAAAGATACACAATGGTATATATGTGCTAGTTGGGGAGAGAATCCAGTCAGTAGATGGAGGATGTGGTAGTGGACAAAAAAAGACACAACTTTTTGGTTGAACGTTTAGCACTATATTTAACAAAGTGAAATTGTGTGTTAATAGCCTCGAATAAAATCCAAAAAATATTTTCAATTCATTGAAGATTATTTAGGAAAAACTTGAAAAATACAACTTGATAAGGATTCCAATAAAAGATTCATAAGCAATACAAGTTTCAGAATATTTAGTATATTTACCCTAAAAAGCCATTTGATTTAAATTAAAGAGAATTCTATTTACCTGCCACTTAAAAGAGGAAATTATTTGGTTTTGTAATAAGTCAATAAAATAAATTAACGTATCTTTAGAAAACAGATATGCACACTAAGTTAAAAATAATAGTGCTTAAGCTGTTCAGCAAACATTTGTAAAATTCCTTGCCATCAGCTAGCTCTGGAGTTCTGCTAGGTGAGTAAGGCCATGTATGTTACTGCTCAGAGTACTGACGCAAGGCAATTGTCCCCTTCGCATCCATTTTTTGCCATTGATATGTCATGCTATGTTGTTTAGAGATCCATAGATGGCCCTACATGAAGGCCTTTTTTTGTGTGTATATGGGTGACTGTGATTTAACTTTCAAATCAGATGGCTCCTGATTTACAATGATTCAACTTATGATATATTTGGCAATGATGTGAAAGTGAAAGTGATTCAGTAGAAACTGTACTTTGAATTTTGAATTTGGGTCTTTATAAAAAGGGCCAGTGACATGTGGTATGGTGCCGTCTTATGATGCTGGGCAGGGGCAGTGAGCCACAGCTCCCAGTCAGCTAGAAGATTACAGGGGTGAACACCTGATATTCTTACAACCATTCTATATATAACCATTCTTCTTTTTTTTAGTGTAATATTTAATAAATTGCATGTGATATTTGATACATTGTTATAAAATAGGCTTTGCTTAAGATGATTTTGCCCAAATGCAGGCAAATGTAAGTGTTCTGAGTATGTTTAAATAAGCCTAAGGTAAGCTATGATATTTCATAGTTTAGGGGTATTAAATGCATTTTCAATTTTTTATGTGTTTCTCTGTACATAGCCCCCTTGTAAGCTGAGGAACATCTCTATATGTATATGTAGCCTTGGTATGGCTTACATATTATTGGCATGAAACATCTAGAACAGTACGTGTGCCATATAATTGTCTACAGCATCAAACAAGTTTCTTGAAAACTTGTGCCAAAGGAGTTATGTCTTTAAGGATTCTTATTTCAGAAGGGTTCTCTCAAACGTAAGATTTTTCAGAAGTTAAGTGAAAATCTGACCAAACTAAACATTTTTCCATTTTCCCTAGTGAGCAAAGATAGCTAAAATCTATCTGCCTTTTTCAACACTGGACTCAACGACTGTAATTCCAATTTAAGAAGAGATTATTCATATCAAAACCACATGTTGGCCTAATCTTACACAATATTCATAAATCTCACTCAGAGCCTTGGACACTTTTATTTGTTGAGTCTATATGGTACTACGGACAATCATCTTTTTTGACCTCATATCTTCATGTATGTCTATACTTTTGAAAATACATGCATCATAGTTCCATTGTAAAATGTCTGGGTTATACAATGTGCTATGCTATCAAAATGGTAATAAGAACATACAAATGACCTGATGTAATGAACTGGACCAGATTGCCAGATATCACATTTCATACCAGAAAGATTCAGTGGTAAGTTTTAAAATGGCCAGCTATACTTCGACTGAATTATAACTCATTTAACTTCTTTCTTTGTGTACAGTATTATACATTAGTCAGTATTATAGTAAATAAGTACTTTGGACAGATGTAAATATGCTGTAATAAAAATGTTTTTCTTCTTTTTTTAGTCCTTTTTACTTGTAAGACTAGCCACAAATACCATGCCTCCCCCATAATAATTTGCAATTCAAATTTATCTCTAAATGACTTTATTGCACAGAAAAAAATAAATATATATATACACTTACAGTAGACATGTTCAAAAATAGTTACACAACAGCAGGGCCCTAAATGTAAGCAGTATAGTTGTTTTGTTTTGTTTTGTTTTTTTGTTTAAAAAAAAGAGGTTATGTGAAATATTGGAATTTTATTTCCAGGCCTAGTATTTCAAGACAGGTAACTACACTTACGGTGTCAACAGCCTCTTGTTGGCAGTATGATTTTATTGGCTCCATGGAATAACAGCAAGAATTTACTATTGCTTCTTTCTTTTATGACACACACAGAAAAAAAAATTGACACATTTGCTCAAGACCAACCAGAATCATTTTAACCTATCAAAATTGATGGGAGGCCTTCACTGCCAAAGTCACTGCTGGGTTTTCACAATTCATTGCAGATAATCTGCTACTCCCATTATGATAAAGGAGAGAAGAGTCATAATCAGGGAAGAAAGCTAGATTAATACTTGTAATTATCATTGAATTATTTAGCCTGCTATAGGTTTATTATTATTAGTGTCATTTGATAATTTTCTCTCATTTTATTCAACACAACTGTGAGTAATTACCCTACCTAATATTTCTCTGTATTGGCTGACTAGCTAGCAAACATTCATGAAAATATCCATTAGCCACACATATAAAATGCTGTATTATGATGCTGTTGAATCAGAACATACCACTACCTGATCCTGTAGCTCTTTGAGGATTTGCAAATCAATTAATTCTATGTTTATTGGATTCTTCCCATACAGTTAGAAAATTTATAATAGAATCCATGAACATTATTAGTTTTACCATTTTAAACCAGCAATCACACTTTGATTTTTACAACAAAAGCAGAAATATAAACACACACATTTGGATCAGTTTTCTGTAAGTCTGTCTGGACTTCAAAATCATATTCCTCAAGATAATGCACAGCAAAGTTTTGGATTAAACAAGAAATTAGATGGCACCTGAACACTTGGTTTAATAATCTCAAAAGGACTATGCAACTTATTTCTTACATTCTGACATTGTTTTACAAAGATCCACACTTTTATAATGTTAGTATTTTTAATAATCAATAAAGTCAATTAATCACGATTAAAAATCAAACATAAAAATTTCTACTTTTTGCTTTTGCCCCCTCCATTTAGAACTTATTTATAGCCTGATAATTCAAAGGTCCCTATGTTTATGAAAATCTGGACGGAAATAGCTCTAAGATCCCATTCAGAACTTGATATTAATCTAAGTCTTTTGGCTCCATTTATCCTGAGAGCAAAGAGTAGGACAAAGGATTTGAGTACTGTTAGTTTATCTGGGAGATTATCCAAGGTAGAAAAGAATGGGAAAGTGATACAGTGAAGAAGCAACTTTGTCAAAGAGGTACATTGTTGATAAAATTGTTGTGGATAGAAAATGAAGGCTTGCTTTTACTGAAAGGTCCTGAGAAACTTCTTTAAGTTGTCCTCATGAAGACCTGAAAACTGACAATTTTATCTATGGTTCTTATTTCCACTTCACTGAGAGCTGTCCTCAGAGGACATTAACTCTCCTACACTTTTGGGTTGTGTTGGACACATCCTAAAATGAGAGAGAGAACATGAGATGCTATCAGTGTTAAGTAACTGCAATTTCCCATGGAACTATCCACCACAGGATTGGCTACAATCAGGTGTTGGGCCTTGATATCAGAGGGATTTGAGGCAGTATCATTTTAGGTTAATCATTATATCTGAAATTTCCAAAAACTTCAACTGATGAAACTTTGATTATAAATCTATAAATATAACAATAAATCTACAGTATTCAAATTATTTTCATAGAAATACACAGACAAAGTATCAATTGATAAATATTTTAATGTTACAAAATACTGAACTGAAAGAATTTGGTCATATAACAACGTGTAAGAAGTAGAACTTAGGTTTAGGTTAGAACTCAGGATGCATTTGAGACTCAGTTAAGAAATTGAATGGAGGGACGCCTGGTGGCTCAGTGGGTTAAGCCACTGTCTTTGGCTCATGTCATGATCCCAGGGTCCTGGGATTGAGCCCCAAATCGGGCTCTCTCTCTGCGTGCCTCTCTGCCTGCTTGTCATCTCTCTCTGTCAAATAAATAAATAAAATCTTAAAAAAAAAAAGAAATTGAATGGATGTCTGACTATCTTATAAGTTTGCTAAAAATCAGTGACTTTGTGTTCACATGTGGCTATGCAGGAATTTTTAACTTTCTCTAAGAAGTTATTAGATTTGATAATAACTGGCAGTAAATAATGGCAGTAAATAATGGCAGTAAAGGATGGGGAAAAGCAAAATACAAACCCCATAAAGACAAAGACACTGAGTATGAGAAAAGAGTAATAGATAAGAAGAATCAATGCATTTGAGGAGAGTGGGAATTGAAATACACAATGATTGTTGACTTTTTTAGATGGAGAAAACAAAACTAGCTCGCAAGAAGGAAATAACAGAAGACATGTTGTGATGTGAGGCAGAATCCTGGAAAAGGCAGTAACGTGGTATAAAGGAGTAGGGAGAGCATGTCAGGTAATTTGGATAGGAAGGAGTTAGGAGATACTTGCTTGATAAATTTCATATGGCCCACTTAAATGCACAGATTTCTCTTCTTTAATTTATATGGAGAACAGGGTGTCCTTTCTCTTCCCTTTCAGAGCACCAGAGGTGTACTCTTTCAGATTGAAAACCTGAAAAGCTCAGGACTCAGTTGCTTAAGCACAGCTGAGAGGACATATTTCAATTAAGATTTACATTTTGCTGTATGTAGTAGATTTTCAAAAGTGGTTTAACCATACTTTTTCATTTAACAAGAAGACTACAGAGAGTGTTTTCTGGTGTTGGTTCAGAGTCTTAAGAAAGTCAAGTGAACTATCTTAGAGGTTTTCATGGCTTTGTATTCACCGTTGCAAAAATTGCTGTTGGAGTTCTCACTTTTAAGCCCACATTTCTGGCAGAAAGATAGAGGTAAAAGAGCATGATAGCTTGTATGACTGATACTTTGTCATATGGTTACAATATAACTAGAAAAGAGACAATAAAATATTTGATGTTTTAAGTTTCCTTGTTGTTAATCCCTCAGTGCTTTCTGATATTAAAGGAAAAAGTAGATGCATATTGACCTGGCAACTATCAACACCTGTCAATCTCTCTTGGATAACCAATATCTCTATAATCTCTTCTTCCCAGTAAAAATAAAATAAAATATATTCATAACCCACACTGTGCCATCTCAAGTTACTGCACCAAGATAAAATTACAATGATTTTCAGTTGTTCCAAATGGACAGAATACCCTTCCTTATGATATCATGTCTTATAAGATAGATAATTGGCTTGCTACCAATATACCCAGATGTGACTGTGGAAGAGACAGGAAAAATATAATAATAATTATTTATTCCTTGGGGTGACCCTGTTTACACAAATGCATTACTATTAGAAAGGTTTTGTTTGGGACATTGGAATGAATTTACTTAATGGGTCTGTATGTTATTGGGTTGGAGGAAATTTTTAATTTCTACAAAAATTATTAGAATTCTATCTTATTCTCTTTTGTTAATTTTCACATGTTAACAAAGCCAACGTTTTTGTCTAGCAGACAAGATCTTAAATCCTAACAAAACTCAATTTTTTCCTTTTTTTTTTTTTAAGTTTGAGATCCTCATGTTCTCTCACGCTGCTTTAAATACAACTCAAAAAAAAAAAAAAGGAGCTAAATGGGGCAGTAAGACCAGACTTTTTATTTTATTTATCTTATTTTCAATTAAAAAATTAAAGATTGTATTTATTTATTTGGAGAGAGAGCATGAGTGGGGCAGGGGGAGGTAGCTGCAGAGAGAGACTGAGAAGTATACTCCCTAATGAGCAGGAAGCCCGATATGGAGCTCGATCCCAGGATCCTGACTGAGATAATGACCAGAGACAAAGGCAGATACATGTGCAAAATCCCTTTTTTTTCTGGGAAACAATACTTTACAAGAGATGTTTGAAAAAGTACTGGGGAATCAACTTTAATCAGAGATACAAAAATTTACTTGACTTTTGTAAAGCTACAGGGATCCAAATGATGGGAATCCCAGCCCGTTTAGGTTGTGGACCACGGAGTATTCTTCTCTGTAATATTTTATTTTCTTCCATGTCTGCTAACTCCAGTCCAAGTTCACTGATCTCTTTTTAGATAGTGCAAAACATGGCAAAGAATACCAAACGAGTGCCCAATATTCTACATTTATTACATCATTTCTAACATATAGAAGTGTGTTATCAAGGCTGGTTCTGTGAAAGAACATAGTTATGCTAAAGTGTGTTTTGTTCTCCAAGAAAGTAAATGCATGATTATCACACAATTATAAAATACTTGTGTCAGAAATTTTTATTCAAAAAGTAATAAGAGAAGCAGATATTAAAACTAGTTCACATGGTTATTTGGGATATAAGCAGAGTTGTGCATCAGAAGTGCTCTGGGCCCATAATTTGGGATATAGAATTTATGTTTTCTAATGAAAAATCACTAACTTGCATTATTGTTAACAAGAATCTTGTGCATTACCATCAGTTTTCTACATTATAACCTCATGCTCTTGAGTTTGTAAATAACTTTGTCAATAGCAAGCTAATAAACGGGGTGACTCCAATGGATTGAGATAATCGCCAGAGTTTCTGCTACATAATGCCCAGGACTCCATTGAAAGGACATCTAAGAATTTATTTTGCCCAAAAATTTGATCATTTTTTTCACTGTCCTTACCTATTTTCCAAACCTAGTCCTTTTGCTTCACCTTTCAGTTTGCGGACAACCCTGTATCTGACTGACTTGTTAATTCTGGGAATGTCTTGCAGATTAATTTGCTTTCCAGAGGTGGTTCCTCTAATTGATGTCTAAGAACCCTAATTAGTTAAGAAAACTTTTTAAACATTTTCATTGCTATTTATTATTATTATTATTATTATTGCTAATATCTCTATTATAAATAATTCACAAGGGCATCTTTCTGACAAAAGACAAAGAGCTGGCTACTAGTAGAAAAAGTAAATTTGACTCTGTCAGTGAAAGTGGTAAATGGATTTGAGAAAATAAGGCAAAGCACTGGAATTATGTGTTAAAACTTTAAATATTATAGACACATTTACTTAATTTCTAATACTGTTGTTGCTTATAATTAAATGTTTTCCATGAACCACGCATTACAGCAAATATATCGTTTATACAGATTAAATTTTCATCAAAAGAGACGCCTGGGTGGCTCAGTAGGTTAAGCAGCTGCCTTTGGCTCAGGTCATGATCCCAGCGTCCTGGGATCGAGTCCCACATCGGGCTCCTTGCTCGGCCGGGAGCCTGCTTCTCCCTCTGCCTCTGCCTGCCATTCTGTCTGCCTGTGCTTGCTCTCTCGCCCACTCTCTCTGATAAATAAATAAAATCTTAAAATAAATAAATAAATTTTCATCAAAAAATTGTAAGTGTATTTTATTGTAGGATCATGATCAGCATTTTGCAGATGAGAAAAGTGAAATTTAGAAAAGTATGTCTCTTCAAATCCCTCATACAATATCTGGCCTAGATAGAAGGATATACTATCACAATTGAGGAATATAATTGAGATTACTTAAAATGATAAACTTTACTGTATAGGGTTTTTTAAAAGTTTGCCACAGATTCAGATTCTTTTAAAATATATATCTATTTTGTGCAAAGAGAATGCACTGAGAAGTAAAAAGAAAGTGATATATCAGTGCTACCAACTAATGGCTATAATATCCTCACCTTATTTATGAACAATGAAACAGTGTGCAATATTTAAATAAATTTAAATAAATTCCTGTTTATTTTATATATTTATAAATTTAAATAAATTCCTATTTATTTATTATTAAAGAAATTCCTCTAACAAACAGTATGTTTTGAAGGTTGCTAGCAGGAAAGTGTTGTACTACATGGAAGTAATCAGAAAATATGATCTTAAATTCTGCTTTCAAGGGCGCCTGTGTGGCTCAGGCGGTTAAAATTCTGCTTTCAAGAAGCTATAACAGTGAGTACTGAGCATTAGCTATTATATGCTATGGATGAATAACTGAAATCTACATTTGAATCTAATGGTACACTATATGTTAACTAATTGAATTTTAAAAAGTTAATAAAAAAAACCCACTATTTTATAAAACAATATTCCCAACAGGCTCTTTTGCTTTAAAATACTCACTTTGTAAAGAGAGTCATTACTTTTGTCTAGCCAATTCTTACATCACTGTTTATCCCTTCCCTGCTTTATCCCTTCCCAGTATCAATAAAGGCTCACTTGGGTTACCTAGAAGCCATGAGAAAGCTTGTAATAGATCTGGCTGGTTTTCACCAGCAATTTGACCACCATGTGCACAGGGAAGTCTATTGATAAAGGCTTTATTGCAATACATTGCAAATACATGGATGATTTTGAATTCTCTTTCTTGAGGCCTTGTTTCATGATAATAAATTTAGGGTGGCTTATTGGAATGGATGTTATTAACATATCTTCATAGTTCTAAGTACATGGAATTGTAAAATAGATGAATGAATGTGGCATTACTGACAACTGTCCTCATTTTGAAATCAAATTACAGTGTATTAAGATGAGGAAGCAAAGCAGATTTGGGATTATGAGTGAAATAATTTAAAAAAGTCTTAGGGGTATGATCAGACTATTGGGTAATTCAGTAGAAAAATGTCAACTAATTGAGATTCTGTGTTCCCTGATTTCAGAGAGAAGTTAAGATAAATAAGTAACACGAGGAGACTAGGAAGCCAAACACAAGTGATAATTTTGTGCCAGGGTGTGTATACATCTGTTTATCTTCTTGTTTTACCACTAAGGTTGCTCCTAGAGGAGAGTTTAAATATGTGTTGGAGCTAATCTCCGTGGATTACACAAGAAACCACAAACTACAGCTCTGCCTGAAACACCCCTTATGATTTCAATGTAATTTGGTTTTTGCATCTTTAGAAATAACAAAATACTTTGCAAACTCATCTACTTTATTACCACCACAAGTGAGTCAGCTGACTCCACATTTTAACACAGTGACAGTCACAGAGGAATGGAGGAATGAGTAGAGTTATCAATATATGTGCTTTTAAGAAGTATGACAGGGTAGCAGCTATTTCCAGGAACCAAAACATGGGTCAGCAGCTGTGCAGGAAAAGTGATGGAATAAATGACTCATTTCAGAGGAGTTCTATAACATATTAGTTCTATAATGTATCTTCAGCACCCAATTACCCGCTTTGATCTAAAGATAAGGATTTACAGTTAAGGTCCCATTTATGATTTGACTGGTAGGGTCTGAATCATGTTTACTATTGTTTTGACTATTACTTGAAACCTAGAGTAGTACTTGGGATATGTGTTGTGTATTCTGTGAACATGTGCTATTTTTAGATTAGATAATTCCTGTCTCGAACCCCTGTTAATTAGTTTGTTTTTGTTTATTTGATAGTGGTTTCAGTAAATGAATATATCTGAAAATTTGCAAAGTCACTATTAAAATTAGTTATTATTATATATAGCATGGAATTGCACATTCCTCCTTTGAATCCAACAGAGCTTCACCATATCCTTAACAATTTGGGAAAAACATGCTATTATTTTTCTTTATAAAATTTCTCCTGTCAGGCTGTGATGGTGGTCATCAGCAGTAACTCCTCTGAAGGCTTTGTCAAAAGAGTTGAAAAAACTGGAAAGGTGTGAATGAAGCTGTTTGCTGAATATAAAGAAAAGAGCATTGAAGTACAATTCACACTCTTACTTCTCCATCTATGCTTTCAGATGTTTGACATTTGAAAATTTTGCTTCTAGAAGAGATGCCCTATATAATTCTTACGTTAAGGAGCAAGTTGCTTTTATAATTTTTTTTTTTTATTATTCTACCATTCAAGTATTTCCATTTAAATTAAATTCAATACCATGTAAAAAAAATTCAAATTGCAGCCAGTATTCAATTCTTGGGCTAAATAATTTTAGAAAGCTTTGTATTATTGAACCTATGGGTTTTTTCTGTAGTTTTAACTCTTTCTTTCTGTGATTTTTCCCATTAGTCACGTACGTGCCGGCAATATAACAGACATTGAGGATAAAGAAGGACTGAAAAGAACAATCCTTGGCCTCATGAAGTTGAGAATCTACCAAGGGAGTCAAACAATTCAATCATTCAGAGATAATTTATTGAGTGCCTAGCCTAAGATGAGCACAACAAAAACCCAGCCCAGAGGAATCATTTTAATGGGAGAGATAGATAATAGGTAAGCCAACTTTAAAAAGAAAAAAATTGTACTGGTTTTTCTTTAATAGTGATGCGTATTTGAACTAAATAAGCACATTTTAAAAAGAGCAGTGATTGAGAAGAGGTTTTGTAACTGAGTGGTCCGAAAGTGCCTCCCTGAAGGAGTCTGTGTTGAACAGATTTCTGAATAATATCAGCTACGAAGCTGTGTAAATATCTCAGGGATGGGTGATTTTTCCAGTCAAAAAACTGTAAAGGCTCCAAAATCACAGTACAGCTGTCAGTTTCTCTAATAAAGTAGCTTCTGACAAAGAATGAGAAGAAAAAACTAACCCAGGTTTGAAAGAAAAGGGACAGACTTTCTATGGAATTCATATTTAATTAAAGCTCTAAAGGACAAAAATACAATAGAGCAAAATTCTGGTGACGCTGATATACCTAATGAAAGTTCATAAACAAGGTGTGGGTAGCAAAGAGTGTGTGGGAATGTTGGTAAGAACAGTGGGGAAGAGTCATCCCTGAACATGTTCTTAAATGAAGCAATTCTTGTGTTGTTTTAAAGGGTAAATTGGAGTTTGCCTAAGTGATTAGAGAAGGATGCCTCGGCTTATGGAAGTTCAAAGCCATAAAGATGTGATAAACTACTGCAGATATTTTCATGTATATTTGTTGTTGCTTCTAGTAATGGTGATCTAAAAACTCCTACTAAGACAACTTAAAAATCCAGACAAAATAGCTTTTAAAGTTAAAAATATCAGAATGATTATAAAAAGAAGTGAGGGATTACTGGGCCAAAATACGAAACACAATGAGAGTCTAGAGATATATGCCTGAAGCCATTTTAGCTAGGAGAGCATTTGAAACTGCTAAAACACACTGAGCTGTGTTTTTAATAGACACTTGATACTAGAGAAACAAAATTCAAAATCCAGCAGCAATCAAATTTGAAAACTTTGGTACAACCCAAATTTAAGTTGAGATCCCCAAAGCCCAAGGAGAAGCAGAAATAAGACTATAGCCTACCTTGCCTTCTGTGTAAACTGAGAAAGTCAATCACTGAATTTGGAATATGATTGTCTTGTAGAGTCTCAGATATAAGAGAAAATCCTGCCAAGGAGGACCATACCATTATTATAGCTCTTAATTATCCCTACTCAATAAGAGTTTCAAATATAATGCCTTGAACATAGCAAAATGTAACAAAGCACACAAAGAAAAACCATTAACAAGATTTGATAGACAAAATGGGATTAAGTATGATGTTAAAATGATCAATAAAGATTGTAAAATGGCTTGATTACTCTGCTCAAAGAAATGAGAGGGGAAGCAAATTGAACAAAAAACTGAAACTAAAAATGATATTGAGAAAGATTTTATAAATGAATTAAATGGATACTCTAGAACTTTAAAGATATGACAGCTAATTTAAGATACCACAGGGGTGCCTGGGTGGCTCACTTAATTAAACCTCCAATTCTTTTTCCTTTTTTTTTAACACCTTATTTTTATTTTCTTTCTTTCATTTTGGCTCAGGTCATGATGTCAGGGTTGTGAAATAGAGCCCAGTGTTGGGCTCTGTGCTGAGCCTGGAGCCTGCTTAAGATTCTTTTCCCTTCTTTTTCTATCCCTCCCTATGCTCTCACTTGCTCGCTCGCTCTCTTGCTTGCAAATAAATAGATAGATAGATAGATAATAGACAAAGCAAAATAAAAGCAGATTATGAAAATAAATATAAAGGTTTTGAAATGAAAACAAGTTCAAAATAAAATAGAGAAGATCTACACAGCTACAAGTTCATTCAGAAAATCTACTATTCAAGAAGTCAGTATGACACAATGTTAAGATATCAAAAGATTTGAGCATGTACTTTACAGAAAGGGTAATCCAAATGGCCACTCATATATAAAAACTCTTTATCTTTATTATGAATCTGGAATTCAATTAAATTAAATTAAAAATAAATGAAAACCTAGAATGACATACTATTACACACTTATCATATTGGGCCACAGTGAAAATGTCTTGCAAGAATGTGAAGGAATGACAGTGCACATAATAAAAACATATGAGGTAAGTTGGACAATATTTAGAAAACTTAAAAATTAAAAAAAAAATTTTGTCCATTCCTAGAAATACAACATGGAACTAAATGAATATTTTCACCAGGATATGCAAACAGATGATTATAGTTATTTCATTCATAACGGCAGATCAGTAGTGGTCTATTTGCAAAATGTTACATTAAATAAGAGAGAATATTAACAAACTGGGAGGAGGGGCTAGGTTGTTATCATAAACAGATCTTCTATGGTGCTAATTATGTTCTATTTCTCAAAATCTTTAAGTTGAAAAAGTTTTCAAATTTACATCTAGATAGATAGATAGATAGATAGGTAGATGATAGATAGACAGATATCTCAGAAGCTGCAATGCTAGGCTAAGACCAGGCTTTAAAGGTCTTTCCTATGCTCTACGAAATACTTTAAACCATTCATTATATCATAGCTCAGTGTTCAAATCTCCATTTGTTTCCTCAGTTTCCTAATATTTATCTTAAGGTGACCTGATCCAGACTTTTGATCACCTTTGTCTAAATATTTCTATTTTAACAAAGTCCTTTTGAACACTCAGAGACTAAAACTTAGAAAAATACTCTGATTGTTATCTCACTAGAGTGGAAAATATATAGTTACCCATTAACTAATGATATCCATGACATTTTTAATTCTTGGGAGCTTTTGGTTAAATGAATTTTTTAAGCTTCCTTTAAATGAAGCTTTAAGCCATCACCACATGAATAAAATTAAAGAACTGAATGAAAACAAGCCAAGTATTTACAGAGTAATAGAATGTGCAGTGGAAAGAGTACAATTCTGAAATCATAAAGCCTAAATTAGTGTGATGCATCTTTACTAGCCATGTAATCATAAACCAGTTATCTACATGTCTTAGCCTCAGTGTTTTCACACATGAAATGGTGATGATAATACTTATTATGCAGAGTTGTTGTGTGGATGTAATGAAGCATGGAGCATGAGAGTCTCATATTCCATGCTAAAATGATAGCTATTTTTATACTTATAATAATTCTAGTAATAGTAATTAAATTGTTCAAAATGATAATATTCATTTATATTGAGGCATTGAATTGACTATTCATAGACACATTTACCAAAATAAATTTCATTTTACTATACCCCCTCTGAGGATATATATTCCCTAATTCAATATGAATCTCATTATGAATAATAATTATCATAATAAATATGCTGATTTTTCTTCTTTTTACGGAAGTATCCTTTACTGTTGAACATAAAGAAACTTAAGCAAGTCTGTCTTATTCAAAATTTGCATGCTGCTTTCTTATGACCCTAGATGATAGAGTTGTATGAAAGAAATTCATGCAGTTAAGACATTTATGTTTGGAAAACTGGGTGGTCAGTTTAGTATTTCAAAAGAAGATTTTAAATTTAAACCTTAAAACTGAGCTCTTTCAGCCTTATTTATAGACCATTCTTCATGCTTCCTAAGTACTCCTTCATTGCAAACTAAGTAATAGTTTTTGTCCCAGTGTATAGAACTAAAATGGATTTTATATTCTATTATTTCAGAGTTAGTTGCAGTTTCTACTTCCTTACTTCCTTTTTTGAAAAATAGATTAATTCTACAAAAAGTTTTTTCCGGCTTTATTGAAAAATAATCAACATATTATAATTTGTAAATATAAGAAATGATTTCTTATAACATTGCAAACTTTTAACATTGTGTAAATTTTGTACAATTTGATAAATTGGCATACATCTGTATTGCAATATAATCTACATAAAAATGTTAATACATCTACTATCTCATATAGTTGCCACTGTTTTTTATGCATGTATGGTAAGGAATTTTAAGATCTACTCTCTTAGCAACCTTTATGTATATAGTACAGTAGAGATAAACTTCAGAGGTCTTGTGGGTTTTGTTCCAGACCGCCTCAATAAAGTGATTATCTCAATAAACTAAGTCAAATTATTATTATTTTTTTTGGTTTCCCAGTGCAAATAAAAAATTATGTTTCCCAGTGCATATAAAAAATAAACACTATACTGTACTGTTCAAAGCATTATGCCTTTAAGGAAAAACAAGGTATATACCGTAAGTAAACTAGTTCTGAGTTTTCAGTGGGTCATAATTACTGATCACAGATCACCATAACAAATACAATAATAATGAAAAAACTTGAAATATTGCAAGAATTACCAACATGTGACAGAGAGACACAAAATGAACAAATGTCGTTAGAAAAATGGTGGCAGCAGACCTCTTTTATACGAGATTGCTATGAACTTTCAACTTGTAAGAATGTGATATATGCAAAGTTTAATAAAGGGAAGCACAATAAAAATGAATGTATATATTATTAACTATGATCATCATGCTGTACATTAGATCCCCAGAACTTTTTCATATTATAGTTGCAAGTTTGTACCCTTTGACCACCTTATTCCACCCCAGGTTCACCTCTTGTCAACTCAACTCTAAGTTTCCATTAGTTTGCTTTTTCTTCAGATTCTGTATGTAAGGGATATCATAATACATAAATTAAAATATATATAAAATCTTTGAAATATTTCACTCAGTATAATACCTTCAAGATCCATCCATGCTGTTGTAAATGGCAGTATTTCTTAATTTTTCATGGTTCAGTAGTATTCCATAGTATATATTTACCATACTTATTTTATTCTTTCATCCATTAATGGATACTGAAGTTATTTCCATCTCTTGCTTAGAGTTAATAATTTTATAATGAACATAAGAGTGCAGATATGTCTTTCGAATAGTGACTTCGTTTCCTTTAGATATATACCTAGAGGTGGGATTACTGAATCATATGGTAATTTTACTTTTAATAATATGAATAATCTCCATACTGTTTTCCATACAAATTTATATCCCTATCACAGTGCATAAGTTCCCCATTTTCCCCAATATTTACCAAAATTTGTTAGTTTTAATTTTTTGGTAGGATATATTCTAATAGGTAGTAATATCTTGTTGTGTTTTTCAGAGGTAAACAACAACAACAACAACATAATGACTTTGCCCTGAGTTTTTACGTTGAGCACTTTCTAATGCTCCTGTTGGTCATTTATATAACTTTTTTGAAAAAAAAAAAAGCCTTTGAGGGGTGAGGAGTCAAGATGGCGGAGAAGTAGCAAGCTGAGACTGCTTTAGCTAGCCGGAGATCAGCTAGATAGCTTATCTAAAGATTGCAAACACCTGAAAATCCATCGGCAGATTGAAGAGAAGAAGAAGAACAGCAATTCTGGAAACAGAAAAACAACCACTTTCTGAAAGGTAGGACCGGCGGAGAAGTGAATCCAAAGCGACGGGAAGATAGACCCCGGGGGGAGGGGCCGGCTCCCGGCAAGCGGCGGAGCAACCGCGCACAAAATCAGGACTTTTAAAAGTCTGTTCCGCTGAGGGACATCGCTCCAGAGGCTAAACCGGGGCGAAGCCCACGCGGGGTCAGCGTGGCCTCAGGTCCCGCAGGGTCACAGAAGGATCGGGGGTGTCTGAGTGTCGCAGAGCTTGCGGGTATTGGAACGGGAAAGCCGGCTACAGAGACAGAGCCGACAGTAAGCTCGCAGCTCCGTGTTACCTTGAACCGGTCGCAGGCTCGGTGAGCTCGGAGCGCGGCCGGAGGTCAGGCAGACGGGAGTAACTGGGCGCTGTTCTCTGAGGGCGCACTGAGGAGTGGGGCCCTGGGCTCTCGGCTCCTCCGGGCCAGAGACCAGGAGGCCGCCATTTGTATTCCCGTCCTCTGGAACTCTACGGAAAGCGCTCAGGGAACAAAAGCTCCTGAAAGCAAACCCGAGCGGATTACTCACCCCGGCCCCGGGTAAGGGCGGTGTAATTCCGCCTGGGGCAAAGACACTTGAGAATCACTACAACAGGCCCCTCCCCCAGAAGATCAACAAGAAATCCAGCCGAGACCAAGTTCACCTACCAAGGAGTGCGGTTTCAATACCAAGGAGAGCAGCAGAATTCCAGAGGAGGAGAAAGCCAAGCACGGAACTCATGGCTTTTTTCCTGTGATTTTTTTTAGTCTTGCAGTTAATTTAATTTTTTCTTTTTCCTTTTTCCTTTTTTTTTTTTTTTTTTTCTCGCCTTCGGGTAAAACTTTTTTTTTTTTTAACTGTTACCTTTTTCTTTTTTAACGATTTTTTACTAGTTTATCTAATATATATATATTTTTTTTTACATTTTTCTTAGGTGTTTTCTTTTTTTAAAAAAATTCTTTTCTTTTCTTTTCTTTTTTTTTTTTTCTTTTTTCTTTCTTCCTTTTTGAACCTCTTTTTATCCCCTTTCTCCCCACTCACGATTTTGGATCTCTTCTAATTTGGCTAAAGCATATTTTCCTGGGGTTGTTGCCACCCTTTTAGTATTTTACTTGCCCCTTCATTTACTCTTATCTGGACAAAATGACAAGACGTAAAAATTCACCACAAAAAAAAGAACAAGAGGCAGTACCGAAGGCTAGGGACCTAATCAATACAGACATCGGTAATATGTCAGATCTAGAGTTCAGAATGACAATTCTCAAGGTTCTAGCTGGGCTCGAAAAAGGCATGGAAGATATTAGAGAAACCCTCTCGAGAGATATAAAATCCCTTTCTGGAGAAATAAAAGAACTAAAATCTAACCAAGTTGAAATCAAAAAAGCTATTAATGAGGTGCAATCAAAAATGGAGGCTCTCACTGCTAGGATAAATGAGGCAGAAGAAAGAATTAGTGATATAGAAGACCAAATGACAGAGAATAAAGAAGCTGATCAAAAGAGGGACAAACAGCTACTGGACCACGAGGGGAGAATTCGAGAAATAAGTGACACCATAAGACGAAACAACATTAGAATAATTGGGATTCCAGAAGAAGAAGAAAGTGAGAGGGGAGCAGAAGGTATACTGGAGAGAATTATTGGGGAGAATTTCCCCAATATGGCAAAGGGAACGAGCATCAAAATTCAGGAGGTTCAGAGAATGCCCCTCAAAATCAATAAGAATAGGCCCACACCCCGTCACCTAATAGTAAAATTTACAAGTCTCAATGACAAAGAGAAAATCCTGAAAGCAGCCCGGGAAAAGAAGTCTGTAACATACAATGGTAAAAATATTAGATTGGCAGCTGACTTATCCACAGAGACCTGGCAGGCCAGAAAGAGCTGGCATGATATTTTCAGAGCACTAAACGAGAAAAACATGCAGCCAAGAATACTATATCCAGCTAGGCTATCATTGAAAATAGAAGGAGAGATTAAAAGCTTCCAGGACAAACAACAACTGAAAGAATTTGCAAATACCAAACCAGCTCTACAGGAAATATTGAAAGGGGTCCTCTAAGCAAAGAGAGAGCCTACAAGTGGTAGATCAGAAAGGAACAGAGACCATATACAGTAACAGTCACCTTACAGGCAATACAATGGCACTAAATTCATATCTCTCAATAGTTACCCTGAATGTGAATGGGCTAAATGCCCCTGTCAAAAGACACAGGGTATCAGAATGGATAAAAAAACAAAACCCATCTATATGTTGCCTCCAAGAAACACATTTTAAGCCCGAAGACACCTCCAGATTTAAAGTGAGGGGGTGGAAAAGAATTTACCATGCTAATGGACATCAGAAGAAAGCAGGAGTGGCAATCCTTATATCAGATCAATTAGATTTTAAGCCAAAGACTATAATAAGAGATGAGGAAGGACACTATATCATACTCAAAGGGTCTGTCCAACAAGAAGATCTAACAATTTTAAATATCTATGCCCCCAACGTGGGAGCAGCCAACTATATAAACCAATTAATAACAAAATCAAAGAAACACATCAACAATAATACAATAATATTAGGGGACTTTAACACTCCCCTCACTGAAATGGACAGGTCATCCAAGCAAAAGATCAGCAAGGAAATAAAGGCCTTAAACGACACACTGGACCAGATGGACATCACAGATATATTCAGAATATTTCATCCCAAAGCAACAGAATACACATTCTTCTCTAGTGCACATGGAACATTCTCCAGAATAGATCACATCCTCGGTCCTAAATCAGGACTCAACCGGTATCAAAAGATTGGGATCATTCCCTGCATATTTTCAGACCACAATGCTCTAAAGCTAGAACTCAACCACAAAAGGAAGTTTGGAAAGAACCCAAATACATGGAGACTAAACAGTATCCTTCTAAAGAATGAATGGGTCAACCGGGAAATTAAAGAAGAATTGAAAAAAATCATGGAAACAAATGATAATGAAAATACAACGGTTCAAAATCTGTGGGACACAACAAAGGCAGTCCTGAGAGGAAAATATATAGCGGTACAAGCCTTTCTCAAGAAACAAGAAAGGTCTCAGGTACACAACCTAACCCTACACCTAAAGGAGCTGGAGAAAGAACAAGAAAGAAACCCTAAGCCCAGCAGGAGAAGAGAAATCATAAAGATCAGAGCAGAACTCAATGAAATAGAAACCAAAAAAACAATAGAACAAATCAACGAAACTAGGAGCTGGTTCTTTGAAAGAATTAATAAAATTGATAAACCCCTGGCCCGACTTATCAAAAAGAAAAGAGAAAGGACCCAAATAAATAAAATCATGAATGAAAGAGGAGAGATCACAACTAACACCAAAGAAATACAAACTATTATAAGAACATACTATGAGCAACTCTACGGCAATAAATTTGACAATCTTGAAGAAATGGATGCATTCCTAGAAACATATAAACTACCACAACTGAACCAGGAAGAAATAGAAAGCCTGAACAGACCCATAACCAGTAAGGAGATTGAAACAGTCATTAAAAATCTCCAAACAAACAAAAGCCCAGGGCCAGACGGCTTCCCGGGGGAATTCTACCAAACATTTAAAGAAGAACTAATTCCTATTCTCCTGAAACTGTTCCAAAAAATAGAAATGGAAGGAAAACTTCCAAACTCGTTTTATGAGGCCAGCATCACCTTGATCCCAAAACCAGACAAGGATCCCACCAAAAAAGAGAGCTATAGACCGATATCCTTGATGAACACAGATGCAAAAATACTCAACAAAATACTAGCCAATAGGATTCAACAGTACATTAAAAGGATTATTCACCACGACCAAGTGGGATTTATTCCAGGGCTACAAGGTTGGTTCAACATCCGCAAATCAGTCAATGTGATACAACACATCAATAAAAGTAAGAACAAGAACCATATGATACTCTCAATAGATGCTGAAAAAGCATTTGACAAAGTACAACATCCCTTCCTGATCAAAACTCTTCAAAGTGTAGGGATAGAGGGCACATACCTCAATATCATCAAAGCCATCTATGAAAAACCCACCGCAAATATCATTCTCAATGGAGAAAAACTGAAAGCTTTTCCGCTAAGGTCAGGAACACGGCAGGGATGTCCATTATCACCACTGCTATTCAACATCGTACTAGAGGTCCTAGCCTCAGCAATCAGACAACAAAAGGAAATTAAAGGCATCCAAATCGGCAAAGAAGAAGTCAAATTATCACTCTTCGCAGATGATATGATACTATATGTGGAAAACCCAAAAGACTCCACTCCAAAACTGCTAAAACTTATACAGGAATTCAGTAAAGTGTCAGGATATATAATCAATGCACAGAAATCAGTTGCATTTCTCTACACCAACAGCAAGACAGAAGAAAGAGATATTAAGGAGTCAATCCCATTTACAATTGCATCCAAAACCATAAGATACCTAGGAATAAACCTAACCAAAGAGACACAGAATCTATACTCAGAAAACTATAAAGTACTCATGAAAGAAATTGAGGAAGACACAAAGAAATGGAAAAATGTTCCATGCTCCTGGATTGGAAGAATAAATATTGTGAAAATGTCTATGCTACCTAAAGCAATCTACACATTTAATGCAATTCCTATCAAAGTACCATCCATCTTTTTCAAAGAAATGGAACAAATAATTCTAAAATTTATATGGAACCAGAAAAGACCTCGAATAGCCAAAGGGATATTGAAAAAGAAAGCCAACGTTGGTGGCATCACAATTCCGGACTTCAAGCTCTATTACAAAGCTGTCATCATCAAGACAGCATGGTACTGGCACAAAAACAGACACATAGATCAATGGAACAGAATAGAGAGCCCAGAAATAGACCCTCAACTCTATGGTCAACTAATCTTCGACAAAGCAGGAAAGAATGTCCAATGGAAAAAAGACAGCCTTTTCAATAAATGGTGCTGGGAAAATTGGACAGCCACATGCAGAAAAATGAAATTGGACCATTTCCTTACACCACACACAAAAATAGACTCAAAATGGATGAAGGACCTCAATGTACGAAAGGAATCCATCAAAATCCTTGAGGAGAACACGGGCAGCAACCTCTTCGACCTCTGCCGCAGCAACATCTTCCTAGGAACAACGCAAAAGGCAAGGGAAGCAAGGGAAAAAATGAACTACTGGGATTTCATCAAGATCAAAAGCTTTTGCACAGCAAAGGAAACAGTTAACAAAATCAAAAAACAACTGACAGAATGGGAGAAGATATTTGCAAACGACATATCAGATAAAGCACTAGTGTCCAGAATCTATAAAGAACTTAGCAAACTCAACACCCAAAGAACAAATAATCCAATCAAGAAATGGGCAGAAGACATGAACAGACATTTCTGCAAAGAAGACATCCAGATGGCGAACAGACACATGAAAAAGTGCTCCATATCACTCGGCATCAAGGAAATACAAATCAAAACCACAATGAGATATCACCTCACACCAGTCAGAATGGCTAAAATCAACAAGTCAGGAAATGACAGATGCTGGCGAGGATGCGGAGAAAGGGGAACCCTCCTACACTGTTGGTGGGAATGCAAGCTGGTGCAGCCACTCTGGAAAACAGCATGGAGGTTCCTCAAAATGTTGAAAATAGAACTGCCCTATGACCCAGCAATTGCACTATTGGGTATTTACCCTAAAGATACAAATGTAGTGATCCAAAGGGACACATGCACCCGAATGTTTATAGCAGCAATGTCCACAATAGCCAAACTATGGAAAGAACCTAGATGTCCATCAACAGATGAATGGATCAAGAAGATGTGGTATATATACACAATGGAATACTATGCAGCCATCAAAAGAAATGAAATCTTGCCATTTGCAACAACGTGGATGGAACTAGAGCGTATCATGCTTAGCGAAATAAGTCAAGCAGAGAAAGACAACTATCATATGATCTCCCTGATATGAGGAAGTGGTGATGCAACATGGAGGCTTAAATGGGTAGAAGAAGAATAAATGAAACAAGATGGGATTGGGAGGGAGACAAACCATAAGTGACTCTTAATCTCACAAAACAAACTGAGGGTTGCCGGGGGGAGGGGGTTGGGGAGAAGGGGGTGGGATTATGGACATTGGGGAGGGTATGTGATTTGGTGAGTGCTGTGAAGTGTGTAAACCTGGTGATTCACAGACCTGGGGATAAAAATATATGTTTATAAAAAATATATGTTTATAAAAAATAAAAAATTTAAAAAAAAAAAGCCTTTGATATCCTTTTGCTATTTTTTAATTATATATTTTTTTCTATTTGTATCTGTTGGTTTTTAACCTCTTTTCAGATATAAGATTTGTAAGTATTTTCTTCCATTCTTTGGATTGTGTTTTCATTCCCTTTTGGGTTTTTTTGGCAATGCAGAAACTTTAGTTTGATGTAATACCATGTATTTATTTTTGCTTCTTTTGCTTGTGTTTTTGGCCTGGTATCCAAAAAACTATTGGCAAGACCAATGTCAAGGAGAATTTTTCCTATGTTTTCCTTTAGGAAATTTAGTTTCATGCATCACATTTAAGTCTTTAATCTATTTCAAGTTAAGATTTATGAGTGATATAAGGTTCCCGTTTCATGCTGGTTTATGTGACTATTCAGTTTTAAATATCATTTATTGAACAGACTATCTTTACCCATTATATATGTTGGCCCCTGTCAAATATTAGGGGACTGTATGAAAGAATTGATTTCTGGACTCTCAATTCTGTTCTACTTGTTTACTGGTCTGTTTTTATGCCAGTATACTTTATTGTTTTGAGCATGAGGGCTTTGTAGTATAGTTTCAAATCAAGAAGTGTAATTTCGCTTCTTCATTCTTTCTCAGAACTGCTTTAATTATTTGTTGTCTTTTATGGTCTCATATAAATTTTAGGATTCTTTACCTACTTCTGTAAAAAAAATATTGGATTTTTAAAAAAGATTATTTATTTATTTATTTGACAGAGAGAGAGATGACAAGCAGGCAGAGAGGCAGGCAGAGAGAGAAGAGGTAGCAGCTTCGTGCTGAGCTGAGAGCCTGATGCAGGGCTCGATCCCAGGACCCTGGGATCATGACCTGAGCCAAAGGCAGCGGCTTAACCCACTGAGCCACCCAGGCGCCCCTAACATTGGATTTTTGATAGGAATTGAATTTAAAGATGGTTTTCGGTAGTATGGACATTTTAACAATGTTAATTCTTACCATTCATAAATATGAGCTATCTTTCCATTTATGTCTCCTTCAAATTCTTTATCAATGTCATAATTTATGGGGTACAGATCTTTCATCTTCTTAGTAAAATCTATTCCTAAGTATTTTATTATTTTTGATGCTATTGTGAATTAGATTGTTCTCTTTATTTTTTCAGATAGTTCATCATTAGAGTGTTAAAATGCTCCTGTCTTGTGCTTACTTTGGCAGCACATATACTAAAATTGGAATGATGCAGAGAAGATTAGCCTGATCACTGAGCAAGGATGACATGAAAAACTATTATAAAAAAATGAAACAAAACAAAATTCCTGTCTTTTATATATTGATCTTGTATTTGGCAGCTTTATTAAATTTGTTTATTCAAAATTTTTTGTGAAGTTTTTAGGATTTTTTTACATGTAAGTTCATGTTATCCAAAAAAAGAAAATTTTACTTCTTCCTTTTTTTTTTTTTGGAGTCTTTTATTTCTTTGTGTTCCTTGTTTCTCTGGCTAGGACATCCAGTACTATGTCAAATGAGAGTAGTGAAAGTGGACACACTTGTCTTTTTTCTGATCTTTAAGGGGAAAACTTTCAAACTTTTTTGATTGAATATGAGATTAGCTCTGGGCTTGCAATATGTGTTTTTTCTTTAATGGATTTTTTAAATTATTTTTTAAATTTTTTTTATAAACATATAATGTGTTTTTATCCCTAGGGGTACAGGTCTGTGAATCACCAGGTTTACACATTTCACCGCACTCACCATCACTCACCATAGCACCTGCCCTCCCCAATGTCCATACCCCCACCATCCTCTCCCAACACACCTCCCCCCAGCAACCCTCATTCTGTTTTGTGAGATTCAGTCTTTTATGGTTTGTCTCCCTCCCAATCCCATCTTCTTGTATTTTTCTTTTCGTACGCCCGAAACCGCCTATGTTGCATCTCCACTTCATCATATCAGGGAGATCATATGATAGTTGTCTTTCTCAAATTGATTTATTTCGCCAAGCATAATACCCTCTAGTTCCATCCATGTCATCACAAATAGCAGGATTTCATTTCTTTTGATGGCTGCACAGTATCCCATTGTACATATATACCACATCTTATTTATTGATTGATCTGTTGAAGGACATTTAGGTTCTTTCCATAGTTTAACTATTGTGGACATTGCTGCTATAAACATTTGGGTGCATGTGCCCCTTCAGAATGCCACGTTTGTATCTTTAGGGTATATACCCAGTACTACAATCACTGGGTCATAGGGTAGTTCTATTTTCAGCTTTTTGAGGCACCTCCATGCTGTTTTCCAGAGTGGTTGCACCAGCTTGCATTCCCACGTACAGTGTAGGAGGGTTGCCCTTTCTCCACATCCTCGCCAGCATCTGTCATTGACTGACTTGTTAGTTTTAGCCATTCTGAAAGGTGTGAGGTGGTATCTCATTCCGGTTTTGATTTGTATTTCCCTGATGCCGAGTGATGTGGAGCATTTTTTCATGTGTCTGTTGGCCATTTGGATGTATTCTTTGCAGAAATGTCTGTTCATGTCCTCTGCCCATTTCTTGATTGGATTATTTGTTCTTAGGGTGTTGAGTTTGATAAGCTCTTTATAGATTTTGGATAGATACTGGCCCTTTATCTGGTATGTCATTTGCAAAGATCTTCTCCCAGATAACTTCTGACAGTCATCTTTTGGCTTTGTTAACTGTTTCCTTTGCTGTGCAAAAGCTTTTTGATCTGATGAAATCCCAGTAGTTCATTCTTGTCCTTGCTTCTCTTGCCTTTGGCGATGTTCCTAGGAAGAAGTTGCTGCTGCTGAGGTCAAAGAGGTTGCTACCTGTTCTCTCCTCAAGGATTTTGATGGATTCCTTTCTCACATTATGCTTCTTCATCCATTTCCAGTGTATGTTCATGTGTGGTGTAAGGAAATGGTCC
This sequence comes from Mustela lutreola, assembly GCF_030435805.1. NCBI lineage: Eukaryota > Metazoa > Chordata > Mammalia > Carnivora > Mustelidae > Mustela > Mustela lutreola. The sequence goes on from NC_081301.1 coordinate 68,034,799, forward strand.
AATTTCATTTTTCTGCATGTGGCTGTTCAATTTCCCCAACACCATTTGTTGAAGAGGCTGTCTTTTTTCCATAGGACATTCCTTCCTGCTTTGTTGAAGATTAGTTGACCATAGAGTTGAGGGTGTATTTCTGGGCTCTCTATTCTGTTCCATTGATCTATGTCTGTTTTGGGGACAGTTCCCTACTATCTTGATGATGACAACTTTGTAATAGAGCTTGAGGTCTGGAATTGTGATGCCAACAACTTTGGCTTTCTTTTTCAATATTCCTCTGGCTCTTCGAGGTATTTTCTGGTTCCATATGTATTTTAGGATGATTTGTCCCATTTCTTTGAAAACAATGGATGGGACTTTGATAGGGATTGCATTAAATGTGTAGATTGCTTTAGGTAGCATAGACATTTTCACAATATTTGTTCTTCCAATACAGGAGCATGGAACATTTTTCCATTTCTTTGTGTCTTCTTCAATTTCTTTCATGAGTACTTTAGAGTTTTCTGAGTATAGATTCTTTGTTAGGTTTATTCCTAGGTATCTTAGGGTTTTGCGTGCAGTTGTAAATGGGATTCACTCCTTAATTTCTATTTCTTCAGTCTTGTTGGTATAAAAAAATGCAACCAATTTCTGTTCATTGATTTATATCCTGACACTTTACAGAATTTCTATACAAGTTATAGCAGATTTGGAGTGGAGTCCTTTAAGTTTTCCACATACAGTATCATATCATCTGCAAACAGGGATAGTTTGACTTCTCTTCTGCCAATTTGGCAAAATTTGGATGGCTTTAATTTCTTTTTGTTGTCTGATTGCTGAGGCTAGGACTTCGAGTACAATGTTGAATAGCAGTGGTGATAACGGACATCCCTGCCGTGTTCCTGACCTCAGCGGAAAAGTATTCAGTTTTTCTCCATTGAGAATGATATTTGCAGTGGGTTTTTCATAGATGGCTTTGATAATATTGATAATATGTGCCCTCTATCGCTACACTTTGAAGAGTTTTTTTTTAAGATTTAATTTATTTATTTGACAGAGAGAGAGATCACAAATAGGCAGAGAGACAGACAGAGAGAGAGATGAGGAGAAGCAGGCTCCCTGCTGAGCAGAAAGCCCAATGCAGGACTCGATCCCAGGCCCCTGGGATCATGACCTGAGCCGAAGGTAGAGGCTCAACCCACTGAGCCACCCAGGTGGCCCCACTTTGAAGAGTTTTAATCAGGAAGGGATACTGCACTTTGCCAAATGCTTTTTCAGCATCTATGGAGAGTATCACATGGTTCTTGTTCTTTCTTTTATTGATGTGTTGTATCACATTGATTGATTTGCAGATGTTGAACCAACCTTGTAGCCCTGGAATAAATCGCAGTTGGTCGTGGTGAATAATCCTTTTAATGTACTGTTGAATCTTATTGGCTATTATTTTGGTGAGAATTTTCGCATCTGTGTTCATCAAGGATATTGGTCTGTAGTTCTCTTTTTTGATGGGATCCTTGTCTGGTTTTGGGATCAAGGTGATGCTGGCCTCAGAAAAAAAAAGAGTTTGGGAGTTTTCCTTCCATTTCTATTATTTTGGAACAGTGTCATGAGAATAGGAATTAATTCTTCTTTAAATGTTTGGTAGAATTCCTCTGGGAAGCCATCTGGCCCGGGGCTTTTGTTTGTTTGGAGATTTTTGATGACTGTTTCAATCTCCGTACTGGTATGGGTCTGTTCAGGTTTTCTATTTGTTCCTGGTTCAGTTGTGGTAGTTTATATGTCTCTAGGAATGTATCCATTTCTTACAGATTGTTGAATTTGTTGGCGTAGAGTTGCTCATAGTATGTTCTTATAATTGTTTGTATTTCTTTGGTGTTGGTTGTGATCTCTCCTCTTCATTCATGATTTTATTTATTTGGGTTCTTTCTCTTTTCTTTTTGATAGGTCTGGAAAGGGGTTTATCAATCTTATTAATTCTTTCAAAGAACCGGTTTCCTAGTTTCGTTGATTTGTTCTATTGGGTTTTTGTTGTTGTTGTTGGTTTTTTGTGGTTTTTGTTTGTTTGTTTCTATTTCATTGATTTCTGCTCTGATCTTTATTATTCCTCTTCTCCTGTTGGGTTTAGGGTTTCTTTGTTGTTCTTTCTCCAACTCCTTTAGGTGTAGGGTTATGTTGTGTATTTGAGATCTGAGAGAGAAACGTGGTTGCACACGTCTGTCACTGCACTCCCCAGGAGCAAGTCTGGGGAAGGCACAGCACTCCGCCCCCAGAGAAGAGAAGGACCCGTTGGCCTTGTGGTCGGGAAAAGGACGGGAAGCAGGGTAGATTGCCATGGCAGGAAGAGCAGGCAGGTGGCAAGACAAGTGTCACCCGCTCCCTGTGGGGAGAGATGGAAGCCTGGCAGCCAAGGAGACATGAGGGCATGAATAGGGCAGGGACGCGTGCTCCACTCTGAGGAAGGAGTGTGGGCAGAAGGCAGGCCTGTCCTGTGCCTCTGGTCCCAAGGGGACAGCATCTCCTTGACCACCTGTCCATAGGGCAGACTTGGGCTAGCTACCAGGCGTCATACCCAGAACTCGCAGAAACAGCACCCTCGAGAAACGGGCAGTCAGATGCCATCTTCCTCCAACATGTGACAGCGTTTACGTTGGCAGGGAGTTTCCGGTGTTGAGTGGGGACAATCCCCCAAAGCTCTCCATTCCAGTGAATGGGCGGTGTTCAGGGATCCTGTCTCCTCTCCTCTCCTGTGGGGAAGGCACTGGCCTTGTCTGCGAATCCGCCTGAGGTCCAGTGCCAAAGGCCAAGCGTTGCCTACACCGGGAGATGTTAGTGTGCATAGAGTGCCATCTTAGGCCACGCACGCTGCTGCAGGGTTTTGACTGTGTCTGCTTAGTTCGTCCTGGCAGGGTGAACCCAGGGCGCCAACATGGAGCCCGGGAAAGCAAGGTCCAAGAGACACCAGCTCTCCCGCGACTCTTCTTACCTGATGCGACAGAGCGATCACCCTAAGCCTTTCTGAGAAGCAGCAGCGAAGTTCGGATCGTGCCAAGCTGAAAACCTCTGCGAAAGCATAGCAGTCGCTGGGAAATCAGAGTCGGTTCTGAGGGCTGCTGTTGCTGATGCCTGACCCTAGTATTCACAGCATGATGGGAGAAACCATCATAGAGCGAAAGCGTCTTTGCCCTGAAATCCACTCTGGGAAAGCACAGCATTCTTTGGGAAATGAGTCCGGTCTGAGGGATGCTCCTGTTTGCCTGAGCTGGTCTCCTCAGCACGGTGTAATAAACCCGCATGGAGCGAAATCCTCTATGCCTGGGAATCCCCTCTGCCTGAGAGAGAAGCGTGTTTGCGCCTGTGGAAAGAGCCGTAAGCAAAAGGACCTGTTTTTCAGTGTGGTCACCAGGAGCATGTCTGTGGAAGGTGCAGCACACTACCTGTGGAAAAGAGCAAGAGTCGTTGGCCTTCTGGTCTGGAAACGGTTGCGAAGCAGGAGAGCCGACCCTGGGAGGAACAGTGGCTGGTGGAAATACAAGTGTCACTCGCTCCCAGAGCAGAGAAACAGAAGCCTGGCTGCTAAGGAGACAGGAGGGGATGAGTAGGACAGGGCGCGTGCTCCACTCTTAGGAAGGAATCTGGGCAGAAAACATGTCTGTCCTGAACTTCTGGGCCCAAGGAGACAACAGCTCCTTGGCCTCCTGTCCCTTGGGCAGACATGCGCTAGCCACCATGCGCCTACGCTGAACTCGCAGAAACAGCTCCTGAAATAACGGGGAGTCAGATGCCGTTTTCCTCCAGGATGTGTAAGCTTGGAGGAGGCACCCGGTCTAAGGGGAAGGAGTGGGCATAGTCCCCCAAAGCTCCCTAATCTGTGCACGGTCCATGTGCAGGGATCCTGTCGCCTCCTCTCTCCTGTGGTGAAGGCACTGGCCTAGACTCCGAGGCTGCCTGAGAGCCGGAGCAAAAGGCAAAGCCTATCCTACCCCAGGAGGTGGTCATAGGCATAGAGTGCCATGATAGGCCAAGCACGCTGATGCAGGGTTGTGACTGTGTCTGATTAGTTCGGCATAGCAAGGTGAATCCCGGGCTTAAACTAGGAGACCGGGAAAGCAAGTCCCAAGAGGCACCAGCTCTCCCGCGTCTATTCTTCCCTGCCGCGCAGAGTGAATACCCAAAGACTTTCTGAGGAAGCAGCAGCGAAGTGCTGTTCGCCCAAGCCAAAGCTTCTGCGAGAGCACAGCATTCGCTGAGAAATGTTCTGCGGGCTGCTTCTGCTTGCATCAGCCCAGTCTCGCGGTGGGAGAAACCCGCATACAGCGAAAGCCTCTTTGCCTGGGCATCTCCCCTGGGAAAGCACAGCGTTCCTTGGGAAATCAGAGTTGGGTTGGGGATGCTGCTGCTGCATGCCTGATCTAGTGTCCGCAGCTCGGTGGACGATACCCGCATGGAGCGAAATACTCTTTGCCCTAGCATCCCCTCTGCCTGAGAGAGAAGCCAAGTGTGGGGAAGGCATAGCACGCCGCCCCCGGAGATGAGAAGGAGCCGTTGGCCTTGGGGACGGGAAACGCTCGGGAAGCAAGAAGGCCTGCCGTGGCACGAACAACAGGTCGGTGGCAAAACAAGTGTCATCCGCTCCCTGTGCGGAGAGATGGAAGACTGGCGGCTTAGGAGACATGAGGAAATGACTAGGGCAGAGGCGCGTGCTCCACTCTTAGGAAGGAATCTGGGCAGAGAGCATGCCTGTCCTGAGTCGCTGGCCCCAAGAAGAGAGCAGCTCCTTGGCCACCTGTCCCTGGGGCAGATATGCGTTAGCCACCAGACGCCTAGGCTGAACTCGAAGAAACAGCACCCTGAAATGACGGGGAGTCAGATGCCGTCTTCCTCCAGGATGTGGAAGCTTGGAGGAGCCACGGGGTTTAAGAGGAAGGAGTGGGCACAGTCCCCCAAATCTCCCTAATCTGTGCACGGGCCATGTGCAGGGATCCTGCAGCCTCCTCTCTCCTGTGGTGAAGGCACTGTCCTAGACCCCGAGTCTGCCTGAGAGCCGGAGCAAAAGGCAAAGCCTAACCTACCTCTGGAGATGGTCATAGGCATAGAGTGCCATGCTCGGCCAAGCACGCTCCTGCAAGGGTGTGACTGTGTCTGCTTAGTTCGGCATAGCAACGTGAATCCTGGGCGTAACCTCGGAGCCCGGGAGAGCAAGTCCCAAGAGGCACCAGCTCTCTTGCGGCTCTTCTTCCCTCCCGCGCAGAGTGAACACGCAAAGCCTTCCTGAGGATGCAGCATCGAAGTGCGGTTCGTGCCATGCTGAAAATCTCTGGGAAAACATAGCAGTAGCTGGGAAATTAGAGTCGGATCTGAGGGCTGTTGTTGATGCTTGCTTTATCCTAGTATATGCAGCACGATGGGAGAAACCCGCATGGAGCGAAAGCCTCTTTCCCCTGGCATCCCCTCTGGGAAAGCACAGCATTCGTTGGGAAATCAGAGTCCGGTCTGAGGGATGCTCCTTTTTGCCTGAGCTGGTCTCCTCAGCACGGTGTAATAAACCCGCATGGAGCGAAATCCTCTATGCCTGGGCATCCCCTCTGCCTGAGAGAGAAGCGCGGTTGCGCCTGTGGAAAAAGCCTTAAGGAAAGGAACACGTTTTTCACTGCGGTCCTCAGGAGCATGTCTGTGGAAGGTGCAGCACGCTGCCTGGGGAGGAGAGCAGGAGCCGTTGGTCTTCTGGTCTGGAAACGGTTGCGAAGCAGGAGAGCCGGCCCTGGCATGCACAGTGGCCGGTGGAAATACAAGTGTCACCCGCTCCCAGTGCAGAGAGACAGAAGCCTGGCTGCTCAGGAGACAGGAGGGGATGAGTAGGGCAGAGCGCATGCTCCACTCTTAGGAAGGAGTCTGGGCAGAAAGCATGCCTCACCTGAACCTCTGGGCCCAAGGAGACAGCAGCTCCTTGGCCACCTGTCCCTGGGGCAGACATGCGCTAGCCACCAGGCGCCTACTCTCAACTCGCAGAAACTGCTCCCCAAAATGACGGGGAGTCAGGTGCCATCTTCCTCCAGGATGTGGAAGCTCGGAGGAGGCACAGGGTTTAAGGGGAAGGACTGGGCACAGTCCCCCAAATCTCCCTAATCTGTGCACGATCCATGTGCAGGGATCCTGTCGCCTCCTCTCTGCTGTGGTGAAGGCACTGGCCTAGACCCCGAGGCTGCCTGAGGGCCGAAGCAAAAGGCAAAGCCTAACCTACCCCTGGAGATGGTCATAGGCATAGAGTGCCATGCTAGGCCAAGCACGCTGCTGCAGGATTGTGACTGTTGCTCAGTCGGATTCTCGGACTAGGCCTGTGCTTTCCCAGGGGAGATGCCCAGGCAAAGAGGCTTTCGCTGTTTGCGGGTTTCTCCCATCGCGAGACTGGGCTCAGGCAAGCAGCAGCATCCCGCAGAACATTTCTCAGCGAATGCTGTGCTCTCCCTGAGGCTTTGGCTTGGAGTGAAAAGCACTTCGCTGCTGCTTCCTCAGAAAGGCTTTGGGTGTTCACTCTGCGGGGCAGGGAAGAAGAGCCGCGGGAGAGCTGGTGCCTCTTGGGACTTGCTTTCCCAGTCTCCGAGTTTACGCCCGGGATTCACCTTGCTATGCCGAATTAAGCAGACACAGTACACCCTGCAGCAGCGTGCTTGGCCTAGCATGGCACTCTATGCCTATGACCATCTCCTGGGGTAGGTTAGGCCTTGCCTTTTCCTCCGGCTATCAGGCAGACTCCCGTTCTAGGCCAGTGCCTTCACCACAGGAGAGAGGAGGCGAAAGGATCTCTCCACTAGGCCCGTGCGCAGATTAGGGAGCTTTGGGGGACTGTGCCCACTCCTTCCCCTTACACACCATGCCTCCTCCGAGCTTCCACATCCTGGAGGAAGAGGGCATCTGACTCCCCGTTATTTCAGAGAGCTGTTTCGGCGAGTTCAGAGTAAGCGCCTTGTGGCTAGCGCATGTCTGCCCCAGGCACAGGTGGCCAAGGAGCTGCTCTCTCCTTGGGCCCAGAGGCTCAGGACAGGCATGCTTTCTGCCCAGATTCCTTCCTAAGAGTGGAGCACGCGACCTACCCTACTCATCCCCTCCTATCTCCTTGGCAGCCAGGCTTCTGTCTCTCTGCACTGGGAGCGGGTGATACTTGTATTGCAGGCTCTCCTGTTTCGCAATCGTTTCCAGACCAGAAGGCCAACGGCTCCTGCTATTCTCCCCGGGCAGCTTGCTGCACCTTCCACAGATATGCTCCTGGGGAGCAGAGTGAAAAACATATCCCTTTCCTTAAGGCTCTTTCCACAGGTGCAATCGCGCTTCTCTCTCATGCAGCGGGGATGCCCAGGCTTAGAGGATTTCGCTCCATGCGGGTTTATTACACCGTGCTGAGGAGACCAGCTCAGGCAAACTGGAGCATCCCTCAGACCGGACTCTGATTTCCAAAGAATGCTGTGCTTTCCCAGAGGGGATGCCAGGGCAAAGAGGCTTTCGCTCCATGCGGGTTTCTACCATCGTGCTGCAAATACTAGGATAAAGCAAGCATCAACAACAGCCCTCAGATCCGACTCTGATTTCCCAGCGACGGCTATGCTTTCGCAGAGGTTTTCAGCTTGGCTCGAACCGCACTTCGATGCTGCTTCCTCAGAAAGGCTTTGGGTGTTCACTCTGCGTGGCAGGGATGAAGAGCCGCGGGAGAGCTGGTGCCTCTTGGGACTTGCTTTCCCAGTCTCCGAGTTTACGCCCGGGATTCACCTTGCTATGCCGAACTAAGCAGACACAGTCACAACCCTGCAGCAGCGTGCTTGGCCGAGCATGGCACTCTATGCCTATGACCATTTCCTGGGGTACGTTAGGCTTTGCCTTTTGCTCCGGCTCTCAGGCAGCCTAGGGGTCTAGGCCAGTGCCTTCACCACAGGAGAGAGGAGGAGACAGGATCCCTACACACGGCCCGTGCACAGATTAGAGAGTTTGGGGGACTGTGCCCACTCCTTCCCCTTAAACCCCTTGCCTCCTCCAAGCTTCCAGGTCCTGGAGGAAGACGGCATCTGACTCCCCGTCATTTCAGGGAGCTGTTTCTTCGAGTTCAGCGTAGGCGTCTGATGGCTAGCGCATGTCTGCCCCAGGGACAGGTGGCCAAGGAGATGCTGTCTCCTTGGGACCAGAGACTCAGGACAGGCATGCTCTCTGCCCAGATTCCTTCCTAAGAGTGGAGCACGCGCCTCTGCCCTAGTCGTCACCTCATGTCTCCTTAGCAGCCAGGCTTCCATCTCTCCGCACAGGGAGCGGGTGACACTTGTCTTGCCACTGGCCTGCTGTTCGTGCCACGGCAGGCTATCCTGCTTCCTGAGCGTTTCCCGACCCCAAGGCCAATGGCTCCTTCTCTTCTCCGACGGCGACGTGCTGCGCCTTCCCCACACTTGGCTTCTCTCTCAGGCAGAGGGGATGCTAGCGCAAAGAGTATTTGTCTCCATGCTGGTATCTTCCACCGAGCTGCAGACACTACCTCAGGCAATCAGCAGCAGCATCCTCAAACGAAACTCTGATTTCCCAAGGAACGCTGTGCTTTCCCAGGAGAGATGCCCAGGCAAAGAGGCTTTCGCTGGATGCGGGTTTCTCCCACCGCGAGCCAGCTCAGGCAAGCAGCAGCATCCCGCAGAACATTTCTCAGCGAATGCTGTGCTCTCTCAGAGGCTTTGGCTTGGAGCGAACAGCACTTCGCTGCTGCTTCCTCAGAAAGGCTTTGGGTGTTCTCTCTGCGTGGCAGGGAAGAAGAGCCGCAGGAGAGCTGGTGCCTCTTGGGACTTGCTTTCCCAAGCTCCGAGTTTATGCCTGGGATTCACGTTGCTATGCCGATCTGAGCAGACACAGTCACAACCCTGCAGCAGTGTGCTTGGCCTAGCACGGCACTCTAAGCCTATGACCATCTCCTGGGGTAGGTTAGTCTTTGCCTTATGCTCCATCTATCAGGCAGCCTCGGGGTCTAGGCCAGTGCCTTCACCACAGGAGAGGGGAGGCTACAGGATCTCTGCACTCGTCCCATGCACAGATTAGGGAGCTTTGGGGGACTGTGCCGACTCCTTCCCCTTAAACCTGGTGCCTCCTCCAAGCTTCCACATCCTGGAGGAAGACGGCATTTGACTCCCCGTTATTTCAGGGAGCTGTTTCTGCCAGTTCAGCGTAGGCACCTGGTGGCTAGCGCATGTCTGCACCAGGGACAGGTGGCCAAGGAGCTGCTCTCTCCTTGGGCCCCGAGGTTCAGGACAGGCATGCTCTCTGCCCAGACTCCTTCCTAAGAGTGGAGCACGTGCCCTGCCCTACTCATCCCCTTCTGTCTCCTTAGAAGTCAGGCTTCTGTCTCTCTGCACTGGGAGCGGGTGACACTTGTATTTCCACCGGCCGCTATGCCTGCCAGGGCCGGCTCTCCTGCTTCGCAACCGTTTCGAGACCAGAAGGCCAACGGCTCCTGCTTTTCTCCCCAGGCAGCGTGCTGCACCTTCCACAGACATGCTCCTGGGAACGCAGTGAAAAACGAATTCCTTTCCTTAAGGTTCTTTCCCCAGGCGCAACCGTGCTTCTCTCTCAGGCAGAGGGGATGCCCAGGCATAGAGGATTTTGCTCCATGCTGGTTTCTCCCATCATGCTGCGAATACTAGGGTCAGGCAAGCAGCAACAGCAGCTCTCAGAACCGACTCTGATTTCTCAGCGACATCTAAGCTTTCGCAGAGGTTTTCAGCTTGGCACGATCCCAACTTCGCTGATGCTTCCTCCGAAAGGCTTTGGATGTTCGCTCTGTCGCATCAGGTAAGAAGAGTCGCGGGAGAGCTGGTGTCTCTTGGACCTTGCATTCCCGGGCTCCATGTTGGCGCCCTGGGTTCACCCTGCCAGGCCGAACTAAGCAGACACAGTCAAAACCCTGCAGCAGGGTGCGTGGCCTAAGATGGCACTCTATGCACACTAACATCTCCCGGTGTAGGCAAGGCTTGGCCTTTGGCACTGGACCTCAGGCGTATTCGCGGACAAGGCCAGTGCCTTCCCCACAGGAGAGGAGAGGAGACAGGATCCCTGAACACCTCCCGTTCACTGGAATGGGGAGCATTGGGGGATTGTCCCCACTCCTACCCCGCAAACTCCCTGCCACCGTAAGCGCTGTCACATGTTGGAGGAAGATGGCATCTGACTGCCCGTTTCTCGAGGGAGCTGTTTCTGCGAGTTCCGGGTATGGCGCCTGGTAGCTAGCCCAAGTCTGCCCTATGGACAGGTGGTGAAGGAGATGCTGTCCCCTTGGGACCAGAGGCACAGGACAGGCCTGCCTTCTGCCCACACTCCTTCCTCAGAGTGGAGCACGCGTCCCTGCCCTAGTCATCCCCTCATGTCTCCTTAGCAGCCAGGCTTCCATCTCTCCCCACAGGGAGCGGGTGACACTTGTCTTGCCACCGGCCTGCTCTTCCTGCCATGGCAGGCTACCCTGCTTCCCGTCCTTTTCCCGACCACAAGGCCAACGCTCCTTCTCTTCTCTGGGGGCGGCGTGCTGCGCCTTCCCCAGACTTGCTCCTGGGGAGTGCAGTGACAGACGTGTGCAACCACGCTACTCTCTCACATCTCAAATACACAACATAACCCTACACCTAAAGGAGTTGGAGAAAGAACAACAAAGAAAGCCTAAACCCAACAGAAGAGGAATAATAAAGATCAGAGCAGAAATCAATGAAATAGAAACAAACAAAGAAAAACCACAAAAAACCAAGAACAACAACAACAACAAAACAATAGAACAAATCAACGAAACTAGGAAACTGGTTCTTTGAAAGAATTAATAAGATTGATAAACCCCTTTCCATACTTATCAAAAAGAAAAGAGAAAGAACCCAAATAAATAAAATCATGAATGAAAGAGGAGAGATCATAACCAACACCAAAGAAATACAAACAATTATAAGAACATACTATGAGCAACTCTATGCCAACAAATTCAACAATCTGTAAGAAATGGATACATTCCTAGAGACATATAAACTACCACACTGAACCAGGAAGAAATAGAAAACCTGAACTGACCCATAACCAGTACGGAGATTGAAACAGTCATCAAAAATCTCCAAACAGGGTGCCTGGGTGGCTCAGTGGGTTAAGCTGCTGCCTTCAGCTCGGGTCATGATCTCAGAGTCCTGGGATCGAGTACAGCATCGGGCTCTCTGCTCAGCAGAGAGTCTGCTTCCCTCTCTCTCTATCTGTCTACCTCTCCATCTACTTGTGATTTCTCTCTGTCAAATAAATAAATAAAATCTTTAAAAAAAAATCTCCAAACAAACAAAAGCCCCGGGCCAGATGGCTTCCCATGGGAATTCTACCAAACATTTAAAGAAGAATTAATTCCTATTCTCATGATACTGTTCCAAAAAAATAGAAATGGAAGGAAAACTCCCAAACTCTTTTTTTTTCTGAGGCCAGCATCACCTTGATCCCAAAACCAGACAAGGAATCCATCAAAAAAGTGAACTACAGACCAATGTCCTTGATGAACACAGATGCGAAAATTCTCACCAAAATAATAGCCAATAATATTCAACAGTACATTAAAAGGATTATTCACCACGAACAACTGCGATTTATTCCAGGGCTACAAGGTTGGTTCAACATCTGCAAATCAATCAATGTGATACAACACATCAATAAAAGAAAGAACAAGAACCATGTGATACTCTCCATAGATGCTGAAAAAGCATTTGGCAAAGTGCAGTATCCCTTCCTGATTAAAACTCTTCACAGTGGGGGCGCCTGTGTGGCTCAGTGGGTTAAGCCTCTACCTTCGGCTCAGGTCATGATCCCAGGGGCCTGGGATCGAGTCCTGCCTTGGGCTTTCTGCTCAGCAGGGAGCCTGCTTCTCCTCATCTCTCTCTCTGTCTGTCTCTCTGCCTATTTGTGATCTCTCTCTCTGTCAAATAAATAAATTAAATCTTAAAAAAAACTCTTCAAAGTGTAGCGATAGAGGGCACATATTATCAATATTATCAAAGCCATCTATGAAAAACCCACTGCAAATATCATTCTCAATGGAGAAAAACTGAATACTTATCCGCTGAGGTCAGGAACACGGCAGGGATGTCCCTTATCACCACTGCTATTCAACATTGTACTCGAAGTCCTAGCCTCAGCAATCAGACAACAAAAAGAAATTAAAGCCATCCAAATTTTGCCAAATTGGCAGAAGAGAAGTCAAACTATCCCTGTTTGCAGATGATATGATACTGTATGTGGAAAACTTAAAGGACTCCACTCCAAATCTGCTATAACTTGTATAGAAATTCTGTAAAGTGTCAGGATATAAATCAATGAACAGAAATTGGTTGCATTTTTTTATACCAACAAGACTGAAGAAATAGAAATTAAGGAGTGAATCCCATTTACAACTGCACGCAAAACCCTAAGATACCTAGGAATAAACCTAACAAAGAATCTATACTCAGAAAACTCTAAAGTACTCATGAAAGAAATTGAAGAAGACACAAAGAAATGGAAAAATGTTCCATGCTCCTGTATTGGAAGAACAAATATTGTGAAAATGTCTATGCTACCTAAAGCAATCTACACATTTAATGCAATCCCTATCAAAATCCCATCCATTGCTTTCAAAGAAATGGGACAAATCATCCTAAAATATATATGGAACCAGAAAATACCTCGAATAGCCAGAGGAATATTGAAAAAGAAAGCCAAAGTTGTTGGCATCACAATTCCAGACCTCAAGCTCTATTACAAAGTTGTCATCATCAAGATAGTAGGGAACTGTCCCCAAAACAGACATAGATCAATGGAACAGAATAGAGAGCCCAGAAATACACCCTCAACTCTATGGTCAACTAATCTTCAACAAAGCAGGAAGGAATGTCCTATGGAAAAAAGACAGCCTCTTCAACAAATGGTGTTGGGGAAATTGAACAGCCACATGCAGAAAAATGAAATTGGACCATTTCCTTACACCACACATGAACATACACTGGAAATGGATGAAGAAGCATAATGTGAGAAAGGAATCCATCAAAATCCTTGAGGAGAGAACAGGTAGCAACCTCTTTGACCTCAGCAGCAGCAACTTCTTCCTAGGAACATCGCCAAAGGCAAGAGAAGCAAGGACAAGAATGAACTACTGGGATTTCATCAGATCAAAAAGCTTTTGCACAGCAAAGGAAACAGTTAACAAAGCCAAAAGATGACTGTCAGAAGTTATCTGGGAGAAGATCTTTGCAAATGACATACCAGATAAAGGGCCAGTATCTATCCAAAATCTATAAAGAGCTTATCAAACTCAACACCCTAAGAACAAATAATCCAATCAAGAAATGGGCAGAGGACATGAACAGACATTTCTGCAAAGAATACATCCAAATGGCCAACAGACACATGAAAAAATGCTCCACATCACTCGGCATCAGGGAAATACAAATCAAAACCGGAATGAGATACCACCTCACACCTTTCAGAATGGCTAAAACTAACAAGTCAGTCAATGACAGATGCTGGCGAGGATGTGGAGAAAGGGCAACCCTCCTACACTGTACGTGGGAATGCAAGCTGGTGCAACCACTCTGGAAAACAGCATGGAGGTGCCTCAAAAAGCTGAAAATAGAAGTACCCTATGACCCAGTGATTGTAGTACTGGGTATATACCCTAAAGATACAAACGTGGCATTCTGAAGGGGCACATGCACCCAAATGTTTATAGCAGCAATGTCCACAATAGTTAAACTATGGAAAGAACCTAAATGTCCTTCAACGGATCAATCAATAAATAAGATGTGGTATATATGTAAAATGGGATACTGTGCAGCCATCAAAAAAATGAAATCCTGCTATTTGTGATGACATGGATGGAACTAGAGGGTATTATGCTTGGCGAAATAAATCAATCTGAGAAAGACAACTATCATATGATCTCCCTGATATGATGAAGTGGAGATGCAACATAGGCGGTTTCGGGCGTACGAAAAGAAAAATACAAGAAGATGGGATTGGGAGGGAGACAAACCATAAAAGACTGAATCTCACAAAACAGAATGAGGGTTGCTGGGGGGAGGTGTGTTGGGAGAGGATGGTGGGGGTATGGACATTGGGGAGAGCAGGTGCTATGGTGAGTGATGGTGACTGCGGTGAAATGTGTAAACCTGGTGATTCACAGACCTGTACCCCTAGGGATAAAAACACATTATATGTTTATAAAAAAATTTTAAAAAATAATTTAAAAAATCCATTAAAGAAAAAACACATATTGCAAGCCCAAGCCCAGAGCTAATCTCATATTCAATCAAAAAAGTTTGAAAGTTTTCCCCTTAAAGATCAGAAAAAAGACAAGTGTGTCCACTTTCACTACTCTCATTTGACATAGTACTGGATGTCCTAGCCAGAGAAACAAGGAACACAAAGAAATAAAAGACTCCAAAAAAAAAAAAAAAAGGAAGAAGTAAAATTTTCTTTTTTTGGATAACATGAACTTACATGTAAAAAAATCCTAAAAACTTCACAAAAAATTTTGAATAAACAAATTTAATAAAGCTGCCAAATACAAGATCAATATATAAAAGACAGGAATTTTGTTTTGTTTCGTTTTTTTAAAATAGTTTTTCATGTCATCCTTGCTCAGTGATCACGCTAATCTTCTCTGCATCATTCCAATTTTAGTATATGTGCTGCCAAAGTAAGCACAAGACAGGAGCATTTTAACACTCTAATGATGAACTATCTGAAAAAATAAAGAGAACAATCTAATTCACAATAGCATCAAAAATAACAAAATACTTAGGAAAAGATTTAACTAAGAAGATGAAAGATCTGTACCCCATAAACTATGACATTGATAAAGAATTTGAAGGAGACATAAATGGAAAGATAGCTCATATTTATGAATGGTAAGAATTAACATTGTTAAAATGTCCATACTACCGAAAACCATCTTTAAATTCAATTCCTATCAAAAATCCAATGTTAGGGGCGCCTGGGTGGCTCAGTGGGTTAAGCCGCTGCCTTCGGCTCAGGTCATGATCCCAGGGTCCTGGGATCGAGCCCTGCATCAGGCTCTCAGCTCAGCACGAAGCTGCTACCTCTTCTCTCTCTGCCTGCCTCTCTGCCTGCTTGTCATCTCTCTCTGTCAAATAAATAAATAAAAAATCTTTTTAAAAAATCCAATATTTTTTTTTTACAGAAGTAAAGAATCCTAAAATTTATATGAGACCATAAAAGACAACAAATAATTAAAGCAGTTCTGAGAAAGAATGAAGAAGCGAAATTACACTTCTTGATTTGAAACTATACTACAAAGCCCTCATGCTCAAAACAATAAAGTATACTGGCATAAAAACAGACCAGTAAACAAGTAGAACAGAATTGAGAGTCCAGAAATAAATCCTTTCATACAGTCACCTAATATTTGACAGGGGCCAACATATATAATGGGTAAAGATAGTCTGTTCAATAAATGATATTTAAAACTGAATAGTCACATAAACCAGCATGAAACTGGAACCTTATATCACTCATAAATCTTAACTTGAAATAGATTAAAGACTTAAATGTGATGCATGAAACTAAATTTCCTAAAGGAAAACATAGGAAAAATTCTCCTGGACATTGGTCTTGCCAATAGTTTTTTGGATACCAGGCCAAAAACACAAGCAAAAAAAGCAAAAATAAATACATGGTATTACATCAAACTAAAGTTTCTGCATTGCCAAAAAAAACCAAAAGGGAATGAAAACACAATCCACAGAATGGAAGAAAATACTTACAAATCTTATATCTGAAAAGAGGTTAATAACCAACAGATACAAATAGAAAAAAATATATAATTTAAAAAATAGCAAAAGGATATCAATAGACTTTTTTTTCAAAAAAGTTATATAAATGACCAACAGGAGCATTAAAAAGTGCTCAACGTAAAAACTCAGGGCAAAGTCATTATGTTGTTGTTGTTGTTGTTTACCTCTGAAAAACACAACAAGATATTACTACCTATTAGAATATATAAAACCAAAAAATTAAAACTGACAAATTTTGGTAAATATTGGGGAAAATGGGGAACTTATGTATTGTGATAGGGATATAAATTTGTATGGAAAACAGTATGGAGATTATTCATATTATTAAAAGTAAAATCACCATATGATTCAGTAATCCCACCTCTAGGTATATATCTAAAGGAAACGAAGTCACTATTCGAAGACATATATGCACTCTTATGTTCATTATAAAATTATTAACTCTAAGCAAGAGATGGAAATAACTTCAGTATCCATATTGGGTGAATGGATAAAATAAGTATGGTAAATATATACTATGGAATACTACTGAACCATGAAAAATTAAGAAATACTGCCATTTACAACAGCATGGATGGATCTTGAAGGTATTATACTAAGTGAAATATTTCAAAGATTTTATATATATTTTAATTTATGTATTATGATATCCCTTACATACAGAATCTGAAGAAGAAGCAAACTAATGGAAACTTAGAGTTGAGTTGACAAGAGGTGAACCTGGGGTGGAATAAGGTGGTCAAAGGGTACAAACTTGCAACTATAATATGAAAAAGTTCTGGGGATCTAATGTACAGCATGATGATCATAGTTAATAATATATACATTCATTTTTATTGTGCTTCCCTTTATTAAACTTTGCATATATCACATTCTTACAAGTTGAAAGTTCATAGCAATCTCGTATAAAAGAGGTCTGCTGCCACCATTTTTCTAACGACATTTGTTCATTTTGTGTCTCTCTGTCACATGTTGGTAATTCTTGCAATATTTCAAGTTTTTTCATTTTTATTGTATTTGTTATGGTGATCTGTGATCAGTAATTATGACCCACTGAAAACTCAGAACTAGTTTACTTAAGGTATATACCTTGTTTTTTCTTAAAGGCATAATGCTTTTGAACAGTGCAGTATAGTGTTTATTTTTTATATGCACTGGGAAACATAATTTTTTATTTGCACTGGGAAACCAAAAAAAATAATAATAATAATTTGACTTAGTTTATTGAGATAATCACTTTATTGAGGCGGTCTGGAACAAAACCCACAAGACCTCTGAAGTTTATCTCTACTGTACTATATACATAAAAGTTGTTAAGAGAGTAGATCTTAAAATTCCTTACCATACATGCATAAAAAACAGTGGCAACTATATGAGATAGTAGATGTATTAACATTTTTACGTAGATTATATTGCAATACAGATGTATGCCAATTTATCAAATTGTACAAAACTTACACAATGTTAAAAGTTTGCAATGTTATAAGAAATCATTTCTTATATTTACAAATTATAATATGTCGATTATTTTTCAATAAAGCTGGAAAAAACTTTTTGTAGAATTAATCTATTTTTCAAAAAAGGAAGTAAGGAAGTAGAAACTGCATCTAACTCTGAAATAATCGAATATAAAATCCATTTTAGTTCTATACACTGGGACAAAAACTATTACTTAGTTTACAATGAAGGAGTACATAGGAAGCATGAAGGATGGTCTATAAATAAGGCTGAAAGAGCTCAGTTTTAAGGTTTAAATTTAAAATCTTCTTTTGAAATACTAAACTGACCACCCAGTTTTCCAAACATAAATGTCTTAACTGCATGAATTTATTTCATACAACTCTATCATCTAGTTTCATAAGAAAGCAGCATGCAAATTTTGAATAAGACAGACTTGCTTAAGTTTCTTTATGTTCAACAGTAAAGGATACTTCCCTAAAAAGAAGAAAAATCAGCGTATTTATTATGATAATTATTATTCATAATGAGATTCATATTGAATTAGGGAATATATATCCTCAGAGGGGGTAAAGTAAAATGAAATTTATTTTGGTAAATGTGTCTATGAATAGTCAATACAATGCCTCAATATAAATGAATATTATCATTTTGAACAATTTAATTACTATTATTAGAATTATTATAAGTATAAAAATAGCTATCATTTTAGCATGGAATATGAGATTCTCATGCTCCATGCTTCATCACATCCACACAACAATTCTGCATAATAAGTATTATCATCACCATTTCATGGGTGAAAACACTGAGGCTAACACATTTAGATAACTGGTTTATGATTACATGGCTAGTAAGGATGCATCACACTAATTTAGGCTTTATGATTTCAGAACTGTACTCTTTCCACTGCACATTCTATTACTCTGTAAATACTTGGCTTGTTTTCATTTAGTTCTTTAATTGTATTCATGTGGTGATGGCTTAAAGCTTCATTTAAAGGAAGCTTAAAAAATTCATTTAACCAAAAGCTCCCAAGAATTAAAAATGTCATGGATATCATTAGTTAATGGGTAACTATATATTTTCCACTCTAGTGAGATAACAATCAGAGTATTTTTCTAAGTTTTAGTCTCTGAGTGTTCAAAAGGACTTTGTTAAAATAGAAATATTTAGACAAAGGTGATCAAAAGTCTGGATCAGGTCACCTTAAGATAAATATTAGGAAACTGAGGAAACAAATGGAGATTTGAACACTGAGCTATGATATAATGAATGGTTTAAAGTATTTAGTAGAGCATAGAAAAGCCCTTTAAAGCCTGGGCTTAGCCTAGCATTGCAGCTTCTGGGATATCTGTCTATCTATCATCTACCTAGCTATTCATCTATCTATCTATCTAGATGTAAATTTGAAAACTTTTTCAACTTAAAGATTTTGAGAAATAGAACATAATTAGCACCATAGAAGATCTGTTTATGATAACAACCTAGCCCCTCCTCCCAGTTTGTTAATATTCTCTCTTATTTAATGTAACATTGTGCAAATAGACCACTACTGATCTGCCATTATGAATGAAATAACTATAATCATCTGTTTGCATATCCTGGTGAAAATATTCATTTAGTTCCATGTTGTATTTCTAGGAATGGACCAAATTTTTTTTTTAATTTTTAAGTTTTCTAAATATTGTCCAACTTACCTCATATGTTTTTATTATGTGCACTGTCATTCCTTCACATTCTTGCAAGACATTTTCACTGTTGCCCAATATGGTAAGTGTGTAATAGTATGTCATTCCAGGTTTTCATTTATTTTTAATTTAATTTAATTGAATTCCAGATTCATAATAAAGATAAACAGTTTTTATATATGAGTGGCCATTTGGATTACCCTTTCTGTAAAGTACATGCTCAAATCTTTTGATATCTTAACATTGTGTCATACTGATTTCTTGAAGAGTAGATTTTCTGAATGAACTTTTAGCTGTGTAGGTCTTCTCTATTTTATTATGAACTTGTTTTCATTTCAAAATCTTTATATTTATTTTCATAAACTGCTTTTATTTTGTTTTGTCTATTATCTATCTATCTATCTATTTATTTGCAAGCAAGAGAGCGAGCGAGCAAGTGAGAGCATAGGGAGGGATAGAAAAAGAAGGGAAAAGAATCTTAAGCAGGCTCCAGGCTCAGCACAGAGCCCAACACTGGGCTCTATTTCACAACCCTGACATCATGACCTGAGCCAAAATGAAAGAAAGAAAATAAAAATAAGGTGTTAAAAAAAAAGGAAAAAGAATTGGAGGTTTAATTAAGTGAGCCACCCAGGCACCCCTGTGGTATCTTAAATTAGCTGTCATATCTTTAAAGTTCTAGAGTATCCATTTAATTCATTTATAAAATCTTTCTCAATATCATTTTTAGTTTCAGTTTTTTGTTCAATTTGCTTCCCCTCTCATTTCTTTGAGCAGAGTAATCAAGCCATTTTACAATCTTTATTGATCATTTTAACATCATACGTAATCCCATTTTGTCTATCAAATATTGTTAATGGTTTTTCTCTGTGTGCTCTGTTACATTTTGCTATGTTCAAGGCATTATATTTGAAACTCTTATTGAGTAGGGATAATTAAGAGCTATAATAATGGTATGGTCCTCCTTGGCAGGATTTTCTCTTATATCTGAGACTCTACAAGACAATCATATTCCAAATTCAGTGATTGACTTTCTCAGTTTACACAGAAGGCAAGGTAGGCTATAGTCTTATTTCTGCTTCTCCTTGTGCTTTGGGGATCTCAACTTAAATTTGGGTTGTACCAAAGTTTTCAAATTTGATTGCTGCTGGATTTTGAATTTTGTTTCTCTAGTATCAAGTGTCTATTAAAAACACAGTTCAGAGTGTTTTAGAAGTTTAAAATGCTCTCATAGATAAAATGGCTTCAGGCATATATCTCTAGACTCTCATTGTGTTTCGTATTTTGACCCAGTAATCCCTCACTTATTTTTATAATCATTCTGATATTTTTAACTTTAAAAGCTATTTTTGTCTGGATTTTTAAGTTGTCTTAAGTAGGAGTTTTTAGATCACCATTACTAGAAGCAACAACAAATATACATGAAAATTTCTGCAGTAGTTTATCACATCTTTATGGCTTTGAACTTCCATAAGCTGAGGCATCCTTCTCTAATCACTTAGGCTAACTCCAATTTACCCTTTAAAACAACACAAGAATTGCTTCATTTAAGAACATGTTCAGGGATGACTCTTCCCCACTGTTCTTACCAACATTCCCACACACTCTTTGCTACCCACACCTTGTTTATGAACTTTCATTAGGTATATCAGCATCACCAGAATTTTGCTCTATTGTATTTTTGTCCTTTAGAGCTTTAGTTAAATATGAATTCCATAGAAAGTTGTCCCTTTTCTTTCAAACCTGGGTTCGTTATTTCTTCTCATTCTTTGTCAGAGGCTACTTTATTTACAGCTGTATTGTGATTTTGGAGCCTTTACAGTTTTTTGACTGGAAAAATCACCCATCCCTGAGATTTTTACGCAGCTTCCTAGCTGATATTATTCAGAAATCTGTTCAACACAGACTCCTTCAGGGAGGCCATTTCGGACCACTCAGTTACAAAACCTCTTCTCAATCACTGCTCTTTTTAAAATGTGCTTATTTAGTTCAAATATGCATCACTATTAAAGAAAAACTAGTACGATTTTTTTCTTTTTAAAGTTGGCTTACCTATTATCTATCTCTCCCATTAAAATGATTCCTCTGGGCTGGGGTTTTGTTGTGCTCATCTTAGGCCAGGCACTCAATAAATTGTCTCTGAATGATTGAATTGTTTGACTCTCTTGCTAGATTCTCAACTTCATGAGGCCAAGGATTGTTCTATTCAGTCCTTCTTTATCCTCAATGTCTGTTATATTGCAGTCACTTACGTGAGTAATGGGAAAAATCACAGAAAGAAAGAGTTAAAACTACAGAAAAACCCCATAGGTTCAATAACACAAAGCTTTCTAAAATTATTTAGCCCAAGAATTGAATACTGGTTGCACTTTTGATTTTTTTACATGGTATTGAAATTAATTTAAATGGAAATACTTGAATGGTAGAATTATAAAAAAAAAATTATAAAAGCAACTTGCTCCTTAAAGTAAGAATTATATAGGGCATCTCTTCTAGAAGCAAAATTTTCAAATGTCAAACATCTGAAAGCATAGAAGGAGAAGTAAGAGTGTGAATTGTATTTCAATGCTCTTTTCTTTATATTCAGCAAACAGCTTCATTCACACCTTTCCAGTTTTTTCAACTCTTTTGACAAAGCCTTCAGAGGAGTTACTGCTGATGACCATCATCACAGCCTGACAGGAGAAATTTTATAAAGAAAAATAATAGCATGTTTTTCCCAAATTGTTAAGGATATCGTGAAGCTCTGTTGGATTCAAAGGAGGAATGTGCAATTCCATGCTATACATAATAATAACTAATTTTAATAGTGGCTTTGCAATTTTTCAGATATATCCATTTACTGAAACCACTATCAAATAAACAAAAACAAACAAATTAACAGGGGTTTGAGACAGGAATTATCTAATCTAAAAATAGCACATGTTCACAGAATACACAACACATATCCAAAGTACTTCTCTAGGTTTCAAGTAATAGTCAAAACAATAGTAAACATGATTCAGACCCTACCAGTCAAATCATAAATGGGACCTTAACTGTAAATCCTTATCTTTAGATCAAAGCGGGTAATTGGGTGCTGAAGATACATTATAGAACTAATATGTTATAGAACTCCTCTGAAATGAGTCATTTATTCCATCACTTTTCCTGCACAGCTGCTGACCCATGTTTTGGTTCCTGGAAATAGCTGCTACACTGTCACACTTCTTAAAAGCACATATATTGATAACTCTACTCATTCCTCCATTCCTCTGTGACTGTCACTGTGTTAAAATGTGGAGTCAGCTGACTCACTTGTGGTGGTAATAAAGTAGATGAGTTTGCAAAGTATTTTGTTATTTCTAAAGATGCAAAAACCAAATTACATTGAAATCATAAGGGGTGTTTCAGGCAGAGCTGTAGTTTGTGGTTTCTTGTGTAATCCACGGAGATTTGCTCCAACACATATTTAAACTCTCCTCTAGGAGCAACCTTAGTGGTAAAACAAGAAGATAAACAGATGTATACACACCCTGGCACAAAATTATCACTTGTGTTTGGCTTCCTAGTCTCCTCGTGTTACTTATTTATCTTAACTTCTCTCTGAAATCAGGGAACACAGAATCTCAATCAGTTGACATTTTTCTACTGAGTTACCCAATAGTCTGATCATACCCCTAAGACTTTTTTAAATTATTTCACTCATAATCCCAAATCTGCTTTGCTTCCTCATCTTAGTACACTGTAATTTGATTTCAAAATGAGGACAGTTGTCAGTAATGCCACATTCATTCATCTATTTTACAATTCCATGTACTTAGAACTATGAAGATATGTTAATAACATCCATTCCAATAAGCCACCCTAAATTTATTATCATGAAACAAGACCTCAAGAAAGAGAATTCAAAATCATCCATGTATTTTCAATGTATTGCAATAAAGCCTTTATCAATAGACTTCCCTGTGCACATGGTGGTCAAATTGCTGGTGAAAACCAGCCAGATCTATTACAAGCTTTCTCATGGCTTCTAGGAAACCCAAGTGAGCCTTTTTTGATACTGGGAAGGGATAAAGCAGGGAAGGGATAAACAGTGATGTAAGAATTGGCTAGACAAAAGTAATGACTCTCATTACAAAGTGAGTATTTTAAAGCAAAAGAGCCTGTTGGGAATATTGTTTCATAAAATAGTGTTTTTTTTTTTAATTAACTTTTTAAAATTCAATTAGTTAACATATAGTGTACCATTAGTTTCAAATGCAGATTTCAGTTATTCATCCATAGCATATAATAGCTAATGCTCAGTACTTACTGTTATAGCTTCTTGAAAGCAGAATTTTTACCCCCTGAGCCACCCAGGCGCCCTTGAAAGCAGAATTTAAGATCATATTTTCTGATTACTTCCATGTAGTACAACACTTTCCTGCTAGCAACCTTCAAAACATACTGTTTGTAAGAGGAATTTCTTTAATAATAAATAAATAGGAATTTATTTTAATTTATAATTATATAAAATAAATAGGAATTTATTTAAATTTATTTAAATATTGCACACTGTTTCATTGTTCATAAATAAGGTGATGATATTATAGCCATTAGTTTGTAGCACTGATATATCACTTTCTTTTTACCTCTCAGTGCATTCACTTTGCACAAAATAGATATATATTTTAAACGAATCTGAATCTGTGGCAAACTTTTAAAAAACCCTATACAGTAAAGTTTATCATTTTAAGTAATCTCAATTATCTTCCTCAATTGTGATAGTACATCCTTCTATCCAGGCCAGATATTGTATGAGGGATTTGAAGAGACATACTTTTCTAAATTTCACTTTTCTCATCTGCAAAATGCTGATCATGATCCTACAATAATATACACTTACAATTTTCTGATGAAAATTTATTTATTTTAAGATTTTATTTCTTTATCAGAGAGAGTGGGCGAGAGAGCAAGCACAGGCAGACAGAATTGCAGGCAGAGGCAGAGGGAGAAGCAGGCTCCCGGCCGAGCAAGGAGCCCGATGCGGGACTCAATCCCAGGACGCTGGGATCATGACCTGAGCCAAAGGCAGCTGCTTAACCAACTGAGCCACCCAGGCATCCCTTTTGATGAAAATTTAATCTGTATAAACAATATATTTGCTGTAATGCGTGGTTCATGGAAAACATCTTATTTAATTATAAGCAACAACAGTATTAGAAATTAAGTAAATGTGTCTATAATATTTAAAGTTTTAACACATAATTCCAGTGATTTGCCTTATTTTCTCAAATCCCTTTACCACTTTCATTGACAGAGTCAAATGTACTTTTTCTACCAGTAGGCAACTCTTTGTCTTTTGTCAGAAAGATGGCCTTGTGAATTATTTATAATAGAGATATTAGCAATAATAATAATAATAATAAATAGCAATGAATATGTTTAACAAGTTTTCTTAACTAATTAGGGTTCTTAGACATCAATTAGAGGAACCACCTCTGGAAAGCAAATTAATCTGCAAGACATTCCAGAATTAACAAGTCAGTCAGATACAGGGTTGTCTGCAAACTGAAAGGTGAAGCAAAAGGACTAGGTTTGGAAAATAGGTAATGACAGTGAAAAAAATGATCAAATTTTTGGGCAAAATAAATTCTTAGGTGTCCTTTCAATGGAGTCCTGGGCATTATGTAGCAGAAACTCTGGAGATTATCTCAATCCATTGGAGTCACCCCGTTTATTAGCTTGCTATTGACAAAGTTATTTACAAACTCTAGAGCAAGAGGTTATAATGTAGAAAACTGATGGTAATGCACAAGATTCTTGTTAACAATAATGCAAGTTAGTGCGTTTTCATTAGAAAACATAAATTCTATATCCCAAATTATGGGCCCAGAGCACTTCTGCTGCACAACTCTGCTTATATCCCAAATAACCATGTGAACTAGTTTTAATATCTGCTTCTCTTATTAATTGTTGAATAAAAATTCTTGACACAAGTATTTTATAATTGTGTGATAATCATGCATTTAATTTCTTGGAGAACAAAACACCTTAGAAGAGAAATGGAAAAACATTTCAACACCTTTATTTTAAGATTCTATAGACAAATGGTCATCAAATTGGTAAGATATGTAAGACTTGAACAAAATTATCAACTAACTAGATATGCTTTATATTACAGAACACTCCCAACAACCGCAGACTACATATATCTTAAGCCATGATTTTCTTTGCAAAGGTCAACATTGATAATGTTCTAGTCATACCTCCGTGTACCAGGAAAGAAGTAGCATATTTCTTGAAAGACGCAGCTATCAAAGCTCCATTGGGAAACCATAAAGATGGAGAAGGGATTTGCAAATTATATATCTGATAATGGACATCAACTCTGATTATTAAAAAACGAATAAAAATAAAATACCTTACTTAACCAGAGTATCCAATTTTACATGTGAAGAAAATTATTGAAGAGACATGTCACCAAAAGGATATAGATGGCTTATAAGCATATGACAAATTTCTCAACATTTAGACATTAAAGAAATACAAATTAAAATCATAATGAGACATGCTTACATATCTATTAGAATGGCTAAAATTAAAAGGCTAATTGTAATTCGTCTGAGCTAGATTGAGAAGTGACAAAAAATCTAAACTGTTGTTGGCATATATCATGATACCACCACTTTGGAAAATAGTTTGAAAAATTTTTTAAATGCAAAATATGTTGCAGTTACACGAATAGCCATTTTACTACTAGGCATTTAACCAAGAGAAACAAACCCTATGTTCGTACAAGAACTTGTATATGAATTTCATAGCAGCTTTATTTTTAAGAATTGGAAACAGTGAAATGTTCATCAATGTCCATCAATAGAGCAAAGACAAATTATGATCTATTCATTAAAGAGAGATTACTATTCAACATCAAAATGAACTATTTACAATTGGAGATTCTCAAAGTAATGGTGCTGAGAAAATAAAAGCTAGGCAGTAAATAGTATATACTGTGTGATTCCATGACTATAAAAAAATCTAGAAAATACAAATTTATATATAGTCACAGTCATCAAATATATTGGTGTGATTTTAGTGCCTTCTTCTGTGCTCCCATAGCTTCCTACACTTGGATCTCCAAGCATTTGTTACACCATGTGAAAATATGAACTCTTTTTCTTTATAATGTCTTACAAGTAAAAGAATCCTTGAAATTTTATGGACATTTGAACTGTCAGTTATTAGCAGAAATTCTATCACACAGTAAATTTCCAAATATAAAAGCCAGAGTTTTACAATGACTTCTAAGCTTTTACATGATCTAGCCACTCATTTAACCTCTGTGACCTCTTTCCCTGCTACTATTCAGTCCCTCACAGTGGCCTCCTTGCTATTCCTCAGATATGTCAGGCACGATCCAACCTTATGGCCTTCAAGATACCAATTCCTTTGTCTGGAGTGACCTTATTGCTGATAGTTCTGGGCAAATTCATCACCTTTACATACCTTTGTTCAGTTGTCAGGTTCATTGTAACTACCCTGATCTTCCTATTAAAATTCTTAACTCCACATCCCCTACCTAGCAACCTTGATTTTTCTCACCCTGACCGAATTTTCGTTTTCCCCATTGTACTCATCATTTTTGAATACACTATGCAATTTTTATTAAGGTTTATAGATTTTAATTGTCTCACCCATTAAAATAAAAGTTCTACAAAGCCAAGTATTTCATTTACCAGTGTAGTCTGAAGTAATATCTGCCATATAATAGGTTCAGGAGACAATTGGTATATTTCAGAAAAAATTAATGTTGAGAGTATACTGAATTTCATAATTCATTTCAATATTTTTTCCAAAAATAAACTATGTGAAACATACCTTAAATTTACTTTCAAAATATATTATAGCATATAATGGACAAAGTAAGACAAAATAAGACAAAAAACAACAAAATAAGACAAAAGCCTTAAAGAAACAATCATATAAATAACCATTTCAAACCTACTTAAAAATTGCATAATACCACACTCCTAGATCCTCTCTGATTGCTCTAAAATAACCCTTCAAAGGAAAAACGTTTTTAAAAATAACAGATATTTTGGCAAATAATTTAATAAAATAAAAGTTTCATTCATCTATGTAGATCATAAAAATGTTTTTAATAAGCATGAAATTATAACTCTGAAGTGTGCTAAAATGAAACCACCTGCTAAGGGTGAGAGAACAAAAATAAACATCATTTTTACAAATAAGAGGAATTTATTAACTTTGAATCAAAGCATGTTGATTTATTCAAACTGGCAATAAAGGAATATGGAAACACAATCCATAGAAAGTCATATTTTAGTTTTCTAAAAGACTTCATAGTAAAGAGTATATATTTTTGAAATGCTACATAATGCTACATAATGACAAGATGACAGGTTGTGACAAATAGCATTTTAAAAACTCTACTCATAATGGAACGGAAGGTGTCATTTCCCTATAATTTTATATATGTCATTAATTTACTATATCTTAATACAACACATTACCAAACAGATGTTCATCAAAGACTAAATCATTTTTAATGGAACATAATAATTTGAACCTACATCTATTAATCATTTTTTTTCGATCTAACATTTATACTCTCGCTAAACATTTTATCAGTTGTCGACAAAATTTAAAAAAATAGAACAAAAAGTTGTGTTTGGAAAAGTAGCTTTTCTTTGAAATTTGCATTTAAATGAAAATATTTGCTGATATTTTCAAAACTTTAAATGTAATTTTATATATATCTGATCTATCAGATGATATAAAATTTTTGGAGAAAATATGACATTTTTTTTGATCTTGGTTGAAGGTATTAATAAAGAGCAACTGTTTGTATTATTTGTATTGTGATATCTTAGTTAATAAACATGAATAACTGGTATAAAATATGTTTTTTTAAAAATTTTATTTATTTCCTTGACAGTGATCACAGGAAGGCAAAGAGGCAGGCAGAGAGAGAGGAATGGAAGCAGTCTCCGTGCTGAGAAGAGAGCCCACTGTGGGACTCAATCCCAGGAACCTGGAATCATGACCTGAGCCGAAGGCAGAGATTTTAACCCACTGAGCCACCCAGGAGCCCTAAAATATGTTTTTTTTTTTTATATAGAATCATAGTTCTTGCCAAAATATGGAACTAGCTGGAACTGAATGCCTCCTTCAAAGTCAGCTCTGGAGAAATTATGCGAGTGTAATATGGAACTATTTCAGATATGAACCAAAAACAAAGAAATGATGATAAATTCCTTAAAAGACTCAAAGTTGCTCTTGACTGGTATGTTTCAAGCTCTATTCCTGGTTTGAGGACAGTTTTTAACAGGCCTGTCACTGTAGAAATCAGCTGGATGTTTAGAGGCTATCAGAACTGTACAAAAACCTTGAAGGGGTAAAGACTTGAAAATTCTTTAGAGAGATTAGCTCCCTAAGGCATTATTCATCCACACATTTTCCTCCAAACAATTAAGGCTGATGGATGAGGGGCACCTGAGGGGCTCTCTCATCACGTGGGTGGTGGGTTAAGCCTCTGCCTTCATCTCAAGTCATGATCTCTGGGTCTGGGATCCAGCCCCACATCAGGTTCTGCTCAAAAGGAAGCCTGCTTCCCTCCCTGCTTGCCTGTCTCTCTGCTTACTTGTGATCTCTTTCTCTCTCTCTCTGTGTCCAATAAATAAATAAAATCTTTAAAAAAAGGCTGATGGTTGCTAAATTATGAAAACTGCTCCCTCCAAATGATGCTTCTTCATAAGGATTTAAGAATTTAAAATTGTAAGAATTTGAAATTGAAACTTGATTGTAGGATTTATCTTATAGAATAACATCAAGTGATGGCAGTTATTATTAGTTCTGAAGTATTTGTGATTCTGAATTCTTGGCCTCATTAGTAAATTTATTTTTAATAAAGTATTATTTAGTATATAAGAATATATATAATATGCTATATATAACATATATAATATATATAAGAAATTCATTCATTTATTTATTATTTATTTATTATTATTATGTATTTACTTATTAACCCAAACACAAGAAAATGAATGACCTGATTGAAAAATTGGCAAGGACTGGAACATACACCTCACTGAAGAAGATATTGAGATGGCAATAATGATATGAAAAGATGCTGTGATGATCCACAGCATGTCTAATTAAGGAATTGTAAATTAAAAGAACAATGAGGGGCGCCTGGATACCTCAGTGTGTTAAGCCACTGCCTTTGGATCAGGTCATGATCTCAGGGTCCTGGGATCGAGTTACACGTTGGGCTCTCTGCTCAGCAGGAGCCTGCTTCCCTTTCTCTCTCTCTCTGACTGCCTCTCTGTCTTCTTGTGATCTCTCTCTGTCAAATAAATAAAATCTTTTTTAAAAAATAAATAAATAAATAAAACAATGATATATCACTACACATTTATTAGAATGGCTAAAATCTAAAATACTGACAAAATAAAATGCTTTTGACGATGAGGAACAAGAGAAACACTCATTCATTCTGGTGAGAACACCAAAATGGTGCTACCCTTTGGAGGACAGTTGGGCAGTTTCTTACAAAACTAAACATATTCTTACCATATGATCGAGCAATCGTGCTCCTTGGTACTCACCCAAAAGAGCGAAAACTTTGTGTACACAGAATCCTGCATATAAACCTGTGTTTGTAACAGCTTTACCCATAAGTGCCAAGAGTTGGAAGTAACCAAGATGTCCTTCAGGAGGAGAATGGATAGATAAACTGTGGTCCATTGAAACAATGGGATATGATTCAGCGATAAAGAGAAATGGCTATCAAGCAATGAAAAGACATGGAACAAACTTAAAATCCGTCATAATAAGTGAAAGAAGTCAATTTGAAAAAGCTTCATGTTGCCAGGTTCCAGCTATATGACCTTCTAGAAAAGGCAGAACTATGCAAATGGTATAAAGGTCAGCGGTTTGTAGCAGTTAGGAGAGGAGGAGGATGAACAGGCAGAGCACAGAGGATTTTTAGGCCAGTGAAAATGTTCTGTATGATATGTATGATATTTTAGATACATATCGCTACACAGTTTTCAAAATGCATAAGATACTATACCAAGAGTGAACTCTATGAGAAAAGGTTTTTTAAAGATTTTATTTATTTATTTGACAGGCATCAAAGCAGGCAGAGAGGCAGGCGGGGAAATCGGGGGTTGGGGGAAAGCAGGCTCCCTGCCAAGCAGAGAGTCTGGTCTGGGGCTCGATCCCAGGACCGTGAGATTATGACCTGAGCTGAAGGTAGAAGCCTTAACCCACTGAGCCACCCTGGTGCCCCACCAAGAGTGAACTCTAATGTAAACTGTGGACTTTGGGGTGATAATGATGTGTCAGTGTAGGGTCAGTGAGCGTGAAAAATTATCACCGTGGTACAGGATGTTGATAATGGGGAAGGCTGTGTGTATGTGGGGTAAGGGAATTTTACTTTGACCCCAAACTACTCTAAAAAATGCAGTCTGTTAAAAAAAAAACTTATAATGCAATATAATACAAAACAAGAATGCATATCAAGAGAGAAATAATGTTTAAAGAGAACGAAGAACTTCAGTAATGTGTACCTAGGGATTTTGATTGCACATTTGTAGGAAGTTCACATTGTCATTAGCAATTGTTTATCTGTGAAGTAGAAGTAACATAAAGAGTGATGAAAACTCAAAAACGCAACCCTAAAAAAATGCCATCTATGGGCTCTTAAAAAATGGAAAAAAATTTGCTTGGCTTTTTAAGCGTTGTGGGGAATGAAGGGACAGAATTTAAATTCAGCTTTATAAAAGATTGGATAATATGCTTCTACAAAGAAGGCTCCTCTGAGTAACATAGAAATGAACATGGTAGCAGAAAGTGGAAAAAAGGTTACATCTCTTGTGAGCTCACGTTCTCTGAAACTCTGTCACTTAGTGGAGACAGTAACTGTTCAATGAATAGCAAATGGAAGTCTTTCAGATTCCCGGGATTTTCACTAAGAATCGTGAATGGATTTTTTAAAAAATATATAAAGAATGTCTACAGTGCAAGTACCTGCAAATAATTGACATTTTGGAGAGAATATTTTAATCAGCAGAGAAGGTAAAAATGAAAAAAGTTGCACAATCTGAGTAAACATATGGGATTAAAAATAAAAGATAAAAAAAATTTTTTAAAGGACTTTTTTTTTAAAGGACTTTAAACAAAAGTCCTTTTTAAGAGACAGTTGGCTGTTTAAACAAAAAGTACAACTCACTAAGAGAATCACCGCATTATTTACTGGGGTAGAAGGACCTGAAATGTGGAAAGGCCCATTCTGCAGAGGAAAAAATAGAATCACTAACAGGCCTCATGCCTTGCACAGGCAGTGGCTAGAATCCCTGCCCCATGAGACCCTGTGCTAGAAGGCCGCTAGAACCATCTCAACTATATTAGTCTTTCTTGGAAGCCAACAAGTATGTGCCCAGTTAAGAGCACGGTAACAATAAGTCACGTTAAGTTATAATGATTATAGATATCTTTAAAAGCCTTGTCAAGTTCCTTTTTGAGTAACCCTCACCCCACCCTTAGAGAAATTTATCTGTGGTTCACCTCTTTGAAATACCTCATTGTTGTTCCACATTTACCATAGCCACCCCCCCCCCCCAAAAAAGCTTTATATTAACAAAGTGTTCAGAAGGGGGTGCCACTGTAAACAATGAGAGTTTTCGCTGCCTGGACAGTTTTGATGAAGAAACAGCTGAAACCAATCAGGTCAAAAGAGCCAAGGGCTGGAGGGATTTTTAAAATTACAAAAACCGAACCAAATCAAACCAAAACAAAAATCAAAATCAATGGCCAAGATTTCAAGTTTGCTACTAAAGGTATGACATTCTCCTAAGACATGCGTGTGACTTGATTAATATATTTATATATTTATATTTGAAGAAGAAGGAACTATTTGATGCAGCAAATCCTCGTTGATAACAAATTACCAGATATGGGGGCCCCTGGGTGGCTCAGGGGTTTAGGCCTCTGCCTTCGGCTCAGGTCATGATTTCAGTGTCCTGGGATGGAGCCCCACATCGGGCTCTCTGCTCAGCGGGTAGCCTGCTCCCCCCCCCCTGCCTGCCTCTCTACCTACTTGTGATCTGTCAAATGGGTAAATAAGATCTTTAAAAAAAGAATTACTAGGTGTGAAATACATCGAGGGTATGGGAAGGAAAATGATTTCACCTGATCTGACTAGGAAGTGGTTGAAGCCTGAATTAAAGTGCTATAAAAAGAGTAAAGACCTGGGAAATATATGGGGAAAAAATCCCTAGAAAAACAGCAATAATAACTGGCTGCTCTTTCTTGATCCAGATCCTGCGGTAGGCAAAGAAGAGCTGCTTTTATCCAGAGGATGATCTCCGTTTGTCTTCATGATCTGGCATTTCCTGCAAGCCAGGCATGGGGCTCTGCACTAGAGCTGCAAATGCTGGGGGGCCCTCACTGTCCCTTTACTCTTCTCAGCGGGACAACGGGCATGTCCATAGTGCAGTGTGACAGGTTTTACCACAGGGAGATAAAAGACTGCCAAGGGTAGGTTGCAGCTGGGAAAAGCCACTTAGGAACAGATTTTCATGGGAGGTGATAGACAAGGGCAAAGCGAAGAATGAGGATGAGTGTGTCAAGTTTCAAAGTGCCAGGAGGCAGCACAGTGCATTCAGGAATCTACAGCAAGTTCATGACAACGGACAGCTGATCTGGCAGCATCACCTGGGGATGGAGGCTGAGCCCCAGGGTTAACACTGGGGGTGAGATGGTTTGTATACTATGCCGAGGAGGTGAGGCACTACACTGTGGGGTCACAGGGAGCTACCGGAGAATTTCAAATATCAGAATCGTAACCATAATAGAGTATTTAATTGCATCCTAGCTTTCATCTATGTTCGACTAAGAAAGAGAAATGCTGTCAGTTAAACTAGGATATGTCATCAAGTGCAAGGTGAGTGCCACCTTAAGAAATATTAGAATGGGGGGGGGGGGGAGGACAAATCTTAGAACAAGTAAACTGTGGTACTAGAATAATTAAGAAAGTTCGAACTCTTGAATCAACAAAAAAAAGTGATTATTGCATCCCATGTGCCCCAAACTATATTAAGTCTTAGAACAAGAGACATTCTCATCTTGAAGCCTCGCAGCTATTAGACCCAAGGTACAGAGGGCAGTAGCCAACGACCAGCAGGCCCCAAGTGCCATGTGCAGACTCTAAGAGCAACTGCCTTTGAGAGAGGAAACGGTTGAGAGTGGGCTTTCTAAGGTAGAGAATTACTAGCAGGGAAAGTAGGAAAATTGACACAGAATCGGAATTGATGCCCCTACATGACAGAGTTGGTGAAACTTCCCTTCTCAGAGATCTTGAGGCTCCTCAGAAATGTATTTTTAATTTTAGATGGAACATTCACGATTAATATGATCTGTTTGAGTTCCTGGTTCTCTCATCAAGAATGTTTCTTAGGCTTCACTGGCACAAGAAAAAGGTTTTGATAGTCCAGGGTAAATCCTGACAAAAGCAAAGCACGGTATCTATGAAATCTAACCACTCAGAAGAGAACCACAGATAAAAGTCCAGGCCGACCTGACCCTGCAGGATAGGTAAGGTTGGTCCGGCAACAGGGGTAGAGGGGAAGTGCCCATCTCCTGCTAGAAGAGCTAGAGAAGACCCCTTCTGGAGACCCACCAGTAGAGGAGAGCAGTAGGTGCTGATGATGAAGAATATTTTAATCAGCAGAGAAGGTAAAAATGACAAAGTTCCAGGATCAGAGTAAACATATGGGATTAAAAAATAAAAAATAAAAAAAAATTTTTTTGAAAGAACTTTTTTTTTAAAGAAATTTAAACAAAATTCCTTTTTAAGAGACAGTTGGCTGTTTAAACCAAAATTACAACTCACTGAGAGAATCGCCACATTATTTACTGGGGTAGAAAGGACCTGGAATGTAGAAATACCCATTCTGCAGAGGAAAAAATAGAATCACTAACAGGCCTCATGCCTTGCACAGCCAGTGGCTAGAATCCCTGCCTCATGAGACCCTGTGCTAGAAGGCCGCTAGAACCTTCTCAACTATGTTGGTCTTTCTTGGAAGCCAACAAGTGTTTGCCCAGTTAAGAGCAGGGTAACAATCAGTCACGTTATGTTATAATGATTGTCAATATCTTTAAAAGCCTTGTCAAGTTCCTTTTTGAGTAACCCTCACCCCACCCTTAGAGAAATTTATCTGTGGTTCACCTCTTTGAAATACCTCATTGTTGTTCCACATTTAAGACACAATGAAGAAAAAAAAATTGACAATGAGTTCCAGATTTTAAAAGTCACTTGCCATTCAATCCAAATTGTGAGTTTGATCGATTACCGAACACCTTATAATGCACCCCGGTAATTTTACAGAGATTATTTTTTTCTTACCAATTCTTGATTATTCTGTCTTGCAATGCAGAGAAAGCTAACTAATTTAAAATAAACTTCCGTTAATTTTGATTGTTATAAACTTAAAATTGATTAATTTCCATATACAGAGTATAAATGTTCACAATTTACATTAAATATATAATCTGTGTATACCTTGGAAAAATTATACTGAAAATTGAAATTAAAATGATGTTGTATATAGCTGCAAGAAGCCACCTGTCCCATTTCATCTTACTATATAAGTTGTGTCAGGTAATTTATAAAATCCCTACTGCATAACAAATCTATTTTTTGTTGGAGTGGGTAGTAATGTTTCTTCTTATTTCTAAATAAGAGTTGGTCTATGAGTGCATCTGCAACTGTATTTTTCCTAAGTGGCTTCATGGTCTTGAACCGAGAAAGCTCAGAACATTAAACATCAAAATAATATAATTAGACATCTAGGAAATGCAATTAAAATGACACTGAGATATCACTACACACGTATCAGAATGGCTGAAATAAAATATAATGACAAGACCAAAAGAAAAAAATATAGCATTTGATGATACACAATGGCAAGTTGTACCATAACTTAACCATCTCAGACTAGTGTAGTGTTAAATTTGTTTTTCTAAGCAATGTTTTGGGTCACTTACCACTTTTCAAGGATTTAAAGTGCTATCATTTTACTTAAAACTGTGAAATTTGGTCAGATTTAAATTTCAATTTATGTTTAAACATCCTGTAAACTGTGTTAAACTTTGACATTTGTTCCCTCTGTTCAGTGAATAACACTATATCATATTTTGAAAAATACACTAATTTTCATTTTGAAAAATATCCCTTTTTCCTCTTATGGTGATTATTAATATGAATTAAGAGTAGAATTTTATATGGTTCCATATGACCATAAATACTTTATTGTATATTATCAAATTTAATAATGAATATAATGTACTTCTTTGGACAATTTTTAAAGACCAGTCTACTCTTAAAAAAAAAAAATGGAGACGCACTTCTTCAGTTCACACAAATTTCATTTTATTATATAACCTCAGATAAATTTCAACAAATCATAATTTATTAAAATTATGTCTACTTAAAAATCACACAGAAGAGTAAAACCATCAAAAATAAAAATAAAAACACACAACACACACACATCACCCATGTATTGGCAAATCACAATTGCTGTAACAATACATTAGACATTTCACTTTTAAGGGCTATCA
Source organism: Mustela lutreola (assembly GCF_030435805.1). Taxonomy (NCBI): domain Eukaryota; kingdom Metazoa; phylum Chordata; class Mammalia; order Carnivora; family Mustelidae; genus Mustela; species Mustela lutreola. The sequence goes on from NC_081301.1 coordinate 68,070,347, forward strand.
AAATTTCCATCATTGACAAAAAGATTTGTAACCAAATGGACTGATTTTCCAGAATCCAAGAAAAAGTCTCCTAGGGTTTATATAAATATTTGAACAAATACTTCTTAAATTTAGGAAATTCAGAACATACGATTAAAGAATATTTGCAGTGCAGACTATATTCAATCCTTCCTTCCAAAAATACCTTTGAGTACATAATTCTGTTTTCTCTATCTAAATTGACCTGTCCTCCAAGGAAGTTTTCTAAAATGTGTGTCTGTGTGTGATAAATGTTCTAAGACCTAACACGCTTCATTGTATTTTTACTGTGCTCTCAAATTTAATCAATAATTTGGCTTGATGTATAATATCTAGTTTCAAATATCTTTTCCATCTATACAAACACACAGCTGTCTCCTTTATATGCTATTACTATTGAGAATTCTGCTGTCAGTATTATTCTTGTACATTTTATGTGATCTGTTCTTCTCTTAGGCATCATTTATGCTCTTCTCTGTTTTTGACATTCTTAAAACTCACCATAATATATATGAGTGTTTTTTTTTAAAGATTTTATTTATTTATTTGACAGAAAGAAATCACAAGTAGTTGGAGAGGCAGGCAGAGAGAGACAGAGGAGGAAGCAGGCTCCCCGCCGAGCAGAGAGCCACATGTGGGACTGGATCCCAGGACCCTGAGATCATGACCTGAGCCGAAGGCAGCGGCTTAACCCACTGAGCCACCCAGGTGCCCTATATGAGTGGTTTTTTGTGTGTGTGGCTTTTGTTTTGTTTTGTTTCTGATTTCTCATGTTTGGCATCATTTTAAGTCTGGTATCTTTTATCTTTCTTTAATTCTCCAAAATTTATCTCAATACTTATTTAAATATTTTCTTTCTTTTTTTTCTCTTCTGCTGCATTTGGGCAGAAGTCATTAATTTGTTTGTTTGTTTGTTTTTCCCAACTCACTTATTCATTTTACAGCAATATTCATCTTAGTCTCCATTTATTGTATTCTTTATTTCAACAATTTTCACTTAATTTATATTCACAGTATAGTATCTTTCTTTTCTTTGTATATGTATATCATTATTTTATCATATACATTTAAGCTATTTTTAAAAATATTTTATTTATATATTTGAAAGTGGGAAATCACAAGTAGGCAGAGAGGCAGGCAGAGAGAGAGGAAGGGAAGCAGGCTACTTGCTGAGCAGAAAGCCTGATGTGGGGCTTTATCCCAGGACCCTGAGATCATGACTTGAACCGAAGGCAGCAGCTTACCCACTGAGCCACCCAGGTGCCCCTTTTAAGCTATTTTTTAAAAGTACAGTCATTCTTTTTTTTTAAGATTTTATTTATGTATTTATTTATTTGACAGAGAGAGATAACAAGTAGATGGAGGGCAGGCAGAGAGAGAGAGAGAGAGAGAGAAGCAGACTCCCTGCTGAGCAAAGAGCCTGATGCAGGATTTGATCCCAGGACCCTGAGATCATGACCTGAGCTGAAGGCAGTGGCTTAATCCACTGAGCCACCTAGGCGCCCCTAAGCTATTTTTTAAATTCCTGTTCCAATAACACTTGGATTGCCATATAAAGTTAACCACATCATCTTTTTTAGGTAAGTAATTGTCCTTTTTATGTGCATAGTTATTTTGGTCCATGAGTTCAGCTCCTCTTAGGATCATCAAATCTCTGGAAAGTCTGGGTATGCTAAGATTTTCTAAGCAACAATAAAATACATTGAAACCTGGTAGCTTAATTATAATAATGTTTTCTTTCTCAATCATTCACAATAGCATTACATTCTGAGTAGCTTCCTTCTATTTTGTAGCTATAGTGTTTGGATAAACTTGAATTGTGATATCACTGTGATAATGTGAATTAGTCAGGGTTTTTCAGAGAATCGGGAAGAGAAAAAAAAAAAGGAAGATATTCTCAAGGGCCAACTCTAGAAGTGACTATTAAAACATCTGTCCAAATTCAATTGACCAAACTCAGAAATGCCATCTCCAGTGAAATACAAAGAAGATTATATATAGTTCTGGGCACACACATCTCATTTGACCCAATGATGTACATCAATGAAAGACTGAAGGCCAATCACCACTCCATGGGAGAATTTAAAGTAAATTTACTAATGAGGCCAAGAATTCATAATCACAAACTTCAAATCTAATAATAACTGCCTTCAATTGATGTTATCCTGTAACATAAATCCTACGATCAAGTTTCAATTTTAAATTCTTACAATTTTATATTTTAAATTCTTAAATCCTTATGAAGAAGCATCTTTTGGAGGGAGCAGTTTTCATAATTTATCATCCATCAGCCTTTTTTTTAAGATTTTATTTATTTATTGGACACAGAGAGAGAGATAGAGAGAGAGAGAGACAGATTACAAGTAAGCAGAGAGGCAGGCAAGCAGGGAGGGAAGCAGGCTTCCTTTTGAGCAGAGCCTGATGTGGGGCTGGATCCCAGGACCCAGAGACCATGACTTGAGATGAAGGCAGAGGCTTAACCCACCACCCACGTGATGAGAGAGCCCCTCAGGTGCCCCTCATCCATCAGCCTTAATTGTTTGGAGGAAAATGTGTGGATGAATAATGCCTTAGGGAGCTAATCTCTCTAAAGAATTTTCAAGTCTTTACCCCTTCAAGGTTTTTGTACAGTTCTGATAGCCTCTAAACATCCAGCTGATTTCTACAGTGACAGGCCTGTTAAAACCAGTCCTCAAACCAGGAATAGAGCTTGAAACATACCAGTCAAGAGCAACTTTGAGTCTTTTAAGGAATTTATCATCATTTCTTTGTTTTTGGTTCATATCTGAAATAGTTCTATATTACACTTCCATAATAATTTCTCCAGAGCTGACTGGGAAGGAGGCATTCAGTTCCAGCTAGTTCCATATTTTGGTAAGAACTTTAATTCTATATAAAAAAAGAATATATTTTAGAGCACCTGGGTGGCTCAGTGGCTCGAAATCTCTGCCTTCGGCTCAGGTTAGGATTCCAGGTTCCTGGGATTAAGTCCAATAGTGGGCTCTATTCTCAGCAGGGAGCCTGCTTCCATTCCTCACTCTCTGCCTGCCTCTCTGCCTTCCTGTGATCTCTGTCAAGGAAATAAATAAAATTTTTTAAAAAACATATTTTATACCAGTTATTCCTGTTTATTAACTAAGATACCACAATACATATAATACAAACAGTTGCTCTTTATTAATACTTTCAACCAAGATCAAAAATAATATGTCATCTTTTCTCCAAAAATTTTATATCATCTGATAGGTCAGATAGATATAAAATTACATTTGAAGTTTTAAAAATACCAGCAAATATTTTTATTTCAATTCAAATTTCAAAGAAAAGCTACTTTTCCAAACACGACTTTTTATATTATTTTTTTTTAATTTGTCGACAACTGATAAAATGTTTAGCGAGACTATAAATGTTAGATCGAAAAAAATTAATAATAGATGTAGGTTCAAATTATTATGTTCCATTAAAAATGATTTAGTCTTTGATGAACATCTGTTTGGTAATATGTTGTATCCAGATACAGTAAATTAATGACATGTATAAAATTATAGGGAAATGACACCTTCTGTTCCATTATGAGTAGAGCTTTTAAAATGCTATTTGTCACAACCTGTCATCTTGTCATTATGTAGCATTATGTAGCATTTAAAAAATGTATACTCTTCACTTTGAAGTCTTTTAGATATCTAAAATATGACATTCTATGGATTCTGTGTCCATATTCCTTTATTGCCAGTTTGAATAAATCCACATGCTTTGATTCAAAGGTAATAAATTCCTCTTATTTGGAAAAATGATGTTTATTTTTGTTCTCTCACCCTTAGCAGGTGGTTTCATTTTAGCACACTTCAGAGTTATAATTTCATGCTTATTAAAAACATTTTTATGATCTACATAGATGAATGAAACTTTTATTTTATTAAATTCTTTGCCAAAAAATCTGTTATTTTTAAAAATGTATTTCCTTTGAAGGGTTATTTTTGAGCATCCAGAGAGGATCTTGGAGTGTGGTAATATGCAATTTTTAAGTAGGTATGAAATGGTTATTTATATGATTGTTTCTTTAAGGCTTATGTATATTGTCCATTATATGCTATATAATATTTTGAAAGTAAATTTAAGGTATGTTTTACATAGTTTATTGTTTGGAAAAAAATATTGAAATGACTTATGAAATTCAGTATACTCTCAACATTAATTTTTTCTGAAATTTACCAATTGTCTCCTGAAGCTATTATATGGCAGATATTACTTCAGACTACACTGGTAAATGAAATACTTGGCTTTGTAGAACTTTTATTTTAAAGGGTGAGAAAATTAAAAGCTATAAACCTTAATAAAAATTGCATAGTGTATTCAAAAATGATGAGTACAATGGGGAAAAAGAAAAATTCGATCAGGGTGAGAAAAATCAAGGTTGCTAGGCAGGGGATGGGGAGTTAAGAATTTTAATAGGAAGATCAGGGTAGTTACAATGAACCTGACAACTGAACAAAGGTATGGAAAGGTGATGAATTTGCCCAGAACTATCAGCAATAAGGTCACTCCAGACAAAGGAATTGGCTATATTGAAGGCCATAAGGTGGATCATGCCTGGCATATCTGAGGAATAGCAAGGAGCCCACTGTGAGTGGCTGAAGAGTAGCAGGGAAAGAGGTCATTTAGAGGTTAAATGAGTGGCTAGATCATGTAAAAGCTTAGAAGTCATTGTAAAACTCTGGCTTTTATATTTGGAAATTTACTGTGTGATAGAATTTCTGCTAATAACTGAGAGTTCAAATGTCCATAAAATTTCAAGGATTCTTTTTCTTGTAAGACAGAATAAAGAAAAAGAGTTCATGTTTTACATGGTGTAACAAATGCTCGGATATCCAAGTGTAGGAAGCTATGGGAGTACAGAAGAAGGCACTAAAATCACACCAATATATTTGAAGACTGTGACTATATATAAATTTGTATTTTCTAGTTTTTTTTTTATAGTCATGGAATCACACAGTATATACTATTCATTGCCTGGCTTTTCTTTTCTCAGCATCATTACTTTGAGAATCTGCAATTGTAAATAGTTCATTTTGATGTTGAATAGTAATCTCTTTAATGAATAGATCATAATTTGTCTTTGCTCTATTGATGGACATTGATGAACATTTCCACTGTTTTCAATTCTTAAAAATAAAGCTGCTATGAAATTCATATACAAGTCCTTGTATGAACATAGGGTTTGTTTGTCTTGGTTAAATGCCTAGAAGTAAAATGGCTATTTGTGTAACTGCAACATATTTTGCAATTAAAAAAATTTTCAAACTATTTTCCAAAGTGGTGGTATCATGATATATGCCAACAACAGTTTAGATTTTTTGTTGCTTCTCAATCTAGCTCAGACGAAGTACAATTAGCCTTTATAATTTTAGCCATTCTAATAGATATGTAAGCATGTCTCATGATTTAAATTTGTATTTCTTTAATGTCTAAATGTTGAGAAATTTGTCATGTGCTTATTAGGAATCCGTATCCTTTGGGTGACATGACTCTTCAATAATTTTCTTCACATGTAAAATTGGATACTCTGTTTGGTTATTAGTAAGGTGTTTTATTTTTATTCATTTTTTAATAATCAGAGTAGATGTCCATTATCAGATATATAATTTGCAAATCCCTTCTCCATCTTTACGGTTTCTCAATGGAGCTTTGATAGCTGTGTCTTTCAAGAAATATGCTACTTCTTTCCTGGTACACGGAGGTATGACTCGAACATTATCAATGTTGACCTTTGCAAAGAAAATCATGGCTTAAGATATATGTAGTCTGCGGCTGTTGGGAGTGTTCTGTAATATCAAGCATATCTAGTTATTTGATAATTTTGTTCAAGTCTTACATATCTTACCAATTTGATGACCATTTGTCTATATAATTTTAAAATAAAGGTGTTGAAACTTTTTTCCATTTCTCTTCTAAGGTAGAAGTTATGATTTTTGTTCTTAGTTTTTCCCTATATATCCCCAAATCTGTTATTAAGTATTAAAAGTCAAGCATTATTATACTCCCTGATTAATTCATCCTTTTACTCTTCTGTAATTTTGACTTGATCTTTATATCTGATAATGAAACTTGCTTTAAAATCACTTTTCATTATCTTGATATAACCACCAAAGTTATAGTGTGATTAGTGTTAATATAGCATAGTTTTTCTTTTATTTATAAAGCACTTCTATATTTAATCCTGAAAAACAAAATACAGCTTTTTAGCTCTGGAAGCATCTTTCTAAATTATCTTATCTTTTTTTTTTTTTTAATGAATCCGTAGCAATTGTTGTTAAGGGACCTAAACTGAAAGTAGGTTTAGAACTTTATTTATTTATTTATTTAGTAAAACATTTTATTTTGTTTATTGACAGAGAGAGAGAGAGAGAGAAAGAGGGGAAGCACACAAGCGGGGGTAATCACGTGCAAAGGGAGAGGAAGAAGCAAGCTCCTTGGGGTGCAAGTAGTCCCATGCAGGGCTGGATCCCTGTACACTGGAATCATGACCTCAGCCAAAGGCAAACGTCTGCTTAAACAACTGAGTCATCCAGGCACCCCTAGAAAATTAAAAAAAAAAAAGAACTTTTAAAAACATTTTGTTTCTTTTTTTTTTATATTTTATTTATTTGACAAACAGAGACACAGGAAGAGGAACTATAAGCAGGGCAGAGGGAAAAGGAGAAGCAGGTTTCCCACTGAGCAGAGAGCCTGATGTGGGGCTCCATCCCAGGACCCTGGGATCATGACCTGAAAAGAAGGGACACTTATGGAGGAAGCCACCCAGACACCTCTTTTCTTTGTTTTTAATATATGGCAACTGATGCTTCCCAGCCATGAGGAGCATATTACCCATTGATTAAATCTTTGATAACAACCTTTTTAAAGAGGTGTGTAAATATATACTTACTCAGATTTATACACTTTGTGTTTTCTTCATAGTTTGGGGCTGGACCCCATGGTCACAACACTGCTTCGAGTCTTTGCATTCCCATCTTTTGATACCAGGTATTTGGTCAGCAAAGCAAATTAGTATCAAAATTAATAAGCCCTTGGCACCATATCTCTGGAGCAGGGGTTGGTCTTAGCCAAGGCCGAGAGCAGTTGATGTCCCCTTCCTAGTGCTATAGCCCCAAGGACAAGGTCCCTGCCACCAGAACTCAGTCTTACATGTTACGCTAAGCAGACAAAACCAAAACAGGAAAGCTCCGACAGCTTTCACTGGCATGCCTCATCTCCCACTCCCTCAACATCCAGGCAGTACCAGATGCCAGGGAGGCTCTTGGTCCAACATATGGGAGGGAAATAAGTAGCCACGAGCAAGTACCTGCCTCTCTGTGCCTTTCTTTCATGAGCAGGTTGTAAGGAGGAGGAAGAGGAAGGGGAAGAGTGGTGAATATCAAGGGGTGAAGGCCTCAGGTAGGCAGCTGGCTCCTGCCAGTAGGAAAGGGACAAAGGAGAAGGCAGTGAGTCTGGCAGGGAGGGTTTGGGGTAAGGGTTACAGCTTATGACAGAATCTGGACAGGAGTAATAGAAGATACTAGTCATTTGAGTCCAGCATTGGCAAGCTGGGCTGGGTGTCAGGACAGATAGGCCTCCCTAGGCAACGGCACATGAGAGAAGGTGGAATTCTTCTCTGAGGAGCAGGTGGAGCTTTGGCTGTTGGGAAAGCATAGACAGTATTGTTCCAGGGCCAAGGACAGGTCCGGGTACTCCTGGTTGGAGGTCAAGCCCACAGTATGATCCACGTCTTCTACCACCAGCTTGAAGGTACCACATGCCAGCCACCCCTCATTATTGTGTATAACTCTCTGGTGCACTTATTGACTTATCCATCAAATGACTCCTTCAGGAGCTTGAAAACCACCTCCACAGGCACTCCAGGATATGGGAGGCTTCCAGAGTGAAGATTTTGCACAGGATCACCCCAAAAGACCAGAAGTCACTCTGGTGGATGTAGATCTGGACAAACCTGGCCTTAGGGACCATCCACTTTACAGGCAGTCCACTGTTGGTTGTCTTTTTATAGTAACAGATGTGGTGTTATCTCTGGCAAGGCTGAAGTCTGAGATCTTCATCATGTTGTCCTTTGTCACCAGCACTTCCCTGGTGGCCAGGTCTTGGTGTATGCACTTCTTGGAGGCAAGGTACTCCATGCCTCAGGCTACCTGATAGGCACAGGATACCAGGAGGAGAGTTGCTCTGCTGCATTGTGGCTGATATTGTAACAGTACTCCAGGTCAGGAGGTTTGGAGGCATATTCCGTGAGAGTGTACGAAGGACCATCCTGTGTGCAGGACCCAGCAGGTTGATGGTGTCCTTGTGCTGTCCAATCATCTTCATCATCTCTGTTTCTGAGATTAGGTTTGACAGGTCTTTCTCTGTTGCATCTGACTTCAACATCTTCACAGACACTTTAGTCAAATGGTTGGATTTGTCTTTGTCCAGCCCAATGGCCTCCTCCAACACCACCTGCCCAAAGTAGGACTGTCTTAGGGGTCTGCCTAAACTGCCTAAAACCAGCCTGTCTCAAGGCAGTTATGAACTCTAGATTATCCTCAAAAACATTAAACCAAAAGCTAAAAATTCTCTTCACTAGGTCTCTGTTGCATGTCTAATTTTGTCATCTTTCATCATTTATCTTTTTCCTAATTCTTATTTTCAGTATAGTTTATTTTGCTTCCAGTTATTTCCCCTGGTTTCCCTGTGCTGTTTCATAGGGAAGAATTACCCTGTCATAAAATTATTTCTTGAGCATTCATTACATCTCTCAGTTAAAATGGGTTCTTTTATGGTATTGATTCATTTGAGTTTTCTCAAAATGGGAAGAATTTTCAAAATGGTGTTTTGAAACACCAGAGTATGTCTTAGCCTATGGTGTTTCAAAATGGTGTATTGAAACACCAGAGTATGTCTTAGCCTCATCTTTACTCTTTTTGAAATTCACTTTTCAAATTCTTGTCCCTCTTTTTATCTTTTTAAATTAAAAGGTTTTATTTTTACTATTTTGTTATTTGAGTATAGTTGATATTCAGTGTTACATTGGTTTCAGGTTTTCAATATCTCCATACATTATTCTATGATCACTACAAATATAGCCACCATCTCTCACCATATAACACTATTATAATATCATTGACTATATTCTCTACACTGTCCCATATCTCTTTTTAAAATGTCTGATTTTTATGTTTTCTGTTATTCCAATTTTCGACCATCATTTTACTTGGTTACTTTAATAAAATACGCCTGATTACACACGCTTTGCTGAAAACCATAGCTTTTGATTTATAGTAGTCTTCTTCTTCTTCTTCTTTTTTTTAAATTAACATATAATGTATTATTATCCCCAGGGGTACAGGTCTGTGAATCGCCAGGTTTACACACTTCACAGTACTCACCACAGCACATACCCTCCCCAATGTTCATAACCCCACCACCCTCTCCCTACCCTCCCCACCCCCCCCCCCCCGGCAACTCTCAGTTTGTTTTGTGAGATTAAGAGTCTCTTATGGTTTGTCTCCCTCCCGATCCCATCTTGTTTCATTTACTCTTTTCCTATCCCCCAAACCCCCCATATTGCACCACCATATCAGGGAGATCATACGATAGTGTCTTTCTCTGGTTGACTTATTTTGCTAAGCATAATACCCTCTAGTTCCATCCATGTCATCGCAAATGGCAAGATTTCATTTCTTTTGATGGCTGTATAGTATTCCATCGTATAAAACCATATATATATATATATATATATATATATATATATATATATATATCATTCATTTGTTGATGGACATCTAGGTTCTTTCCATAGTTTGGCTATCGTGGATATTGCTGCTATATACATTTGGTGCACGTGCCCCTTTGGATCATATAGTAGTCTTTTTTACCTCTATCAGAACCCCAGGAAGCTTTATTTATTTATTTACTCACATAAACAGATGATCCAACACAACGTTTTTTGATGTTCAAATGTATTATAATGTCTTAAAGCTTAACACTATGCTTACTGCTCTCTTTCACTGTCTGACTAAATCCTCATCATCACTATGCCATTTAATCAGAAAGAACATTTGAACTCAGAGTTCTCTCCATATCATGGAATGAAGACTCCACCCTTCTGTTTGTGCAGGTAAAATAAATGTTGATATTGTCTGTCCTGCACATACTCCATCCTGTTAACCAGAATATTCACCATCAAAATATATACAAAATAAAAACCATACCTCGGGGCGCCTGGGTGGCTCAGTGGGTTAAGCCTCTACCTTCAGCTCAGGTCATGATCCCAGGGGCCTGGGATCGAGTCCCCCATAGGGCTCTCTGCTCAGCAGGGAGCCTGCTTCTCCTCATCTCTCTCTCTGTCTGTCTCTCTGCCTATTTGTGATCTCTCTCTCTGTCAAATAAATAAATAAAATATTTAAAAAATAACCATAAATCACCACTTCTATTACCACCCAGCATGCTAAAAACACCATCGTATGTTCCTGAATTATTGACTTGATTGATAACCCCACTTCCACACATACTGCACTCCTTTCTCCCTGCAAATTTATTTTGGTACAGCAACTTAACCTAAAAATCAAGTCAGATGATTTTATTCTGCTGTCGAAAGTCTTTTGGTATCTTCCCCTTTCATATTAAATAAAAACTGAAGGCGTTTCAATGTACTAGAAGGTCATGCATCAATACGTTCTTCCTCTCTCCACCACTATGAACTCCTCATTGGCCTCCTTGCTTTTCCTCAAAAGTAACAGACCAGCTGTTCACACAAAGTCTATATACTTACTTGCTCTGCCTAGAGCAATCTTTTTCTTTAATATTTGTATAACACCCTCCTTCACTTCCTGGGTCTTTGTGCAAATAACATCTCATAAATGAGATATAACCACCCAACACAAAATAAAATTAACTTTCATCCCAGCATTCTCCAATGGCTTTTACCTTTCTTGTATTTCTTTGTAACACTTATCACCATCAACCATCAATCATTATTCTATTACTGGTTTATTTTCTTATTGGAGACAGAGAGAGAGAGAATTGGGAGGGGGCGCAGAGGAAGAAGAAAACACCCCACTGCCTAGAAAGCCTGCTGGGGAGTTACATCCCAGGACCCTGAGATCATGACCCAAGCCAAAGGCAGTCACTCAATGGACTGAGCCACCGAGGTGCCCCTCTATTATTGGTTTATTTCACTATTATATTTCAAAAGAATGTAAGCTCTTTGTGGTCAGGTATTTTATATGTTTTATTAATTGAAGTATTCTCAGAAATGTAGCTGGCAGATTGTAAGGGCTCACTAAACTGTATTTTGTTGTTATGATTGGGCTCCTTTATGGGATTTACCTCTTACGCTAGAAGTCGATCCTTCAGATGTAAGCAATAAGAATAGAGCCCTGCTGCCTGTTCAAATGAGTAAAAAGCCTGTATTAAGTGGATATTTTAAAAGCTAAATGAATGGCTTAATAGTTGTATATAGGGGGAAAGGGAACATATTTTCCACGGTTTAGAAGTGGAGTTCTTTTATAGAGTTCTTGTACAAGTCTACACTATTGAATGATAATGGGCAGTTGTACATTCCAATTATACAAACACTTTGGTAATTTATATCCTTTTTTTGTAATTCATGGCTGGATCATTTAATTCCTTAGGAGCATTATAGCATTTCAACTTTTCATGTTCAATAAACTTATTGGGGTTGCTACCTTTTCCATTCAAATGGAGAAATAGTCATGATTTCATCTAAAGAAAGTGTTATTGATTGTGTTGTTTTCTAGGAATGAGTCGCACATGCTAGTTTAAAAGTTTTGTTAAATTCCCAAGTCTGTCACCGATAAAACCCTTTTGTAGATTAGTAACTTGATTGAAACAGAAAAGTTATGTAACACTCAATTGTTATACTATCTTTGTTTCCATCTTGCATTGTAATAACACCCATCTTAACTCTATTTAAGACAAGTCATCGCCAGATGGATTTCTGGCATTGATTGCATGATATGAAATCAAGTATAACTTAAAGTTTTTGGTTTCAGTAGCATATAAATAAATTTAGAAAAATATATGTATTTTAATATAAGGTAAAGTTTTAAATTATTTGGCAATAGTAAACTAAACTTTTTTTTTTGTAAATTTGTATTTTCTAAAATTTCATTGAGCTCTTTTGCAATAAGGAACAAGTTACAAAAAATTAAGGTTTATTTACCCCAATTCAAAATTATTAGGAATATAATCATAGAGGTTGAAGTATTTAAAATATTGAACCCAAAATATTTTATTAGGTAAATTCATGAATGCTGAGCATTCACTGTTAAAATATACTAATAGTATTGATAGACTGGTAGAAGCCTAAAATCAAATATTTAGTAAATATTTATATCCATATTGGGCGCCTGGGTGGCTCAGTGGGTTAAGCCGCTGCCTTCGGCTCAGGTCATGATCTCGGGATCCTGGGATCGAGTCCCGCATCGGGATCTCTGCTCAGCAAGGAGCCTGCTTCCCTCTCTCTCTCTCTGCCTGCCTCTCTGTCTACTGTGAACTCTCTCTGTCAAATAAATAAATAAAATCTTAAAAAAATATTTATATCCATATCTTTTCATGGTGTGGTAATTCATTTCTCTAGCATTAAATAATGTTCCATTGTTTGCATGTACTACACTTTATTTGACCTTTCACCTATGGAAGGATATCTTGGTTGCTTCCAAGCTTTTGTCAGTTATGAATAAAACTACTATAGACATCTTTGTGGGTATAGATTTCATCTTCTTTGGATAAATACCAAGAACTGCTACTGCTGAATCATCTGGCAAGAATATGTTTAGTTTTGTGAGAAACTGCCAAGTTGTTTTCCATTCTTTATTCTCAATAGACATGGAAGAACATTCCTGCTGCTCCACATCCTCACCAACATTTCGTGTTCTGTTGTCAGTGTTCTGGATTCTGGGTATGTACTGGTGTCTCTTTTTTGTTTTAATTTGCATTTTCCTGATGACATATGATGTGAAGCATCTTTTTATATGCTTATTTGCCATCTGTAATATTTTCTTTTGTGAGGTATCTGCTAAGGTCTTTGGCTCATTTATAATCAGGTTTTTCCCCCACTGTTGAGTTTTAAGGGGTCTTTGTGTATTTTTGATTAACAGTCCTTTGTCAGATGTGTATTTTGCAAATTTTTTCTCATAGTCTGTGCTTTGCCTTTTCATTCTCTTGGCATTCTGTTTCACAGAGTAGACATTTTTAAATTCAGTGCTTGTGCTTTTGTAGCTAAAGTTATTGCCAAAACCAAGGTCATTTAAATTTTCTTCTATATTAGCTTCTACATGTTTCATGTTTAGGTTTATAATCCAATCTGAGTTAATTTTTGTGAAGAGTGTATGATATCTGCCTGGATTTATTTTATTTTATTATTTTATTTTATTTTTATTTTATATTTTTACATTTAGCTTCACCATTACTCCAGAACCATTTGTTTAAAAGATTGTATTTTGCTCTCTTGTATTGCTTTTGCTTTTATATTAAATATAAAATATAATTGATAATATATATTCTGTTCCTTTAATCTAGTCTTTCTGTGGTATTACAATATCTTGCTTACAATTATCGTTATGGTAAACTTATTTAAAACTATTTTATTTATTTATTTGACAGAGAGAGAGATCACAAATAGGTAGAGAGACAGAGAGAGAGATGAGGAGAAGCAGGCTCCCTGCTGAGCAGAGAGCCCTATGTGGGACTCGATTCCAGGCCCCTGGGATCTTGACCCCAGCCGAAGGTAGAGGCTTAACCCACTGAGCCACCCAGGCGCCCCATCGTTATGGTAAACTTTGAAGGCAGTCCTCAGTCTTTGTTCTCCTTCAACACTATGTTGACTATTGTGAGTCTTTGCCTCTCCATATAAACGTTAAAATAAGTTTGTTAATATTAAGCAAAATGAGACCTCAGGGATCTGAGAGATGTCTAAGAAGTACTTGATACATCCCTTGGGTATGGTTTATTGAAGTGTCCACCTGTCTGAAAGCTGGGGAATCTAGATAAGGGAGGGAAAATTAGTTATGATAAAACATATCAACAAACATCAATAAATTTTGGAAGACTAATTGTCATGGCTCATATACAATATGACCAACAGAGGGACTATCAAAAGGAAAGCATCAGTTATGTTTATTGTGAAATTTTTTATTCAAAATGAAGCAACGAGAGGGGAAGACACAATGAGAAAATTACCATTTTTTAAACGGTAAACTTGTTACCAAATAGAATAGGTTTTATATTCTAAGTAGTATATTGAAAAGTAAAACATTGGGGCACCTGGGTGGCTCAGTGGTTTGGGCTGCTGCCTTTGGCTCGGGTCATGATCTCAGGGTCCTGGGATCGAACCCTGAATCAGGCTCCCTGCTCCGCAGGAAGCCTGCTTCCCTCTCTCTCTCTCTCTCTCTCTCTCTTTCTCTGCCTGCCTTTCGGCCTACTTGTGATCTCTGTCTGTCAAATAAATAAATAAAATCTTTTAAAAAAAGAAAAGAAATGTAAAACATTAAAAAATAAAATTTTAATTTAAAAAAATTATGTAATTTTTAAAAAGGGTTAAAAATAGCAGAACCATTTTTCTTATAACTGGAAAATACACTGTATATATATCTATCAAAAATACTTGTCGGGCGCCTGGGTGGCTCAGTGGGTTAAAGCCTCTGCCTTCGGCTCAGGTCATGATCCCAGGATCCTTGCATCAAGTCCCACATCGGGCTCTCACCTCAACAGGGAGCCTGCTTCCTCCTCTCTCTCTGCCTGACTCTGCCTACTTGTGATCTCTGTCAAATAAATAAAGAAATTCTTTTATAACAAAAATTTAAAAAAATAACTTTCATGTCTGGAATCAGGAGCATATGGAAAAAAATATCTGAGGACAGTACTTCTGCCATGTTTTGTGCCTTGTTAATATTTTTAAACAGTCAGGCAACTTTTAGCTTTATTGAAATACCTGCTAAGATACCAGCAGTGCCTTTTGGAGCCCTATGACTATAAAAATTACTTGCAAATATTCAAAATGTTTACTATGGTGTCACTATTTAGGGCCACCGCCACGTATGTTTCAGAAGTAAGCATAACTGTTACACTTCCGTAAGGCAAAAGGGCATATTTTCAGGAGTTCCATCTGCTGTACCAGGAGGTGAATCAAGTAATGATTTTTGTCTAACTTTTCAATCTAACATTCCTCATTCCACATTATAATAATAAAAACTAGGAGGGGACTAAAACAAACAAACAACTACAACTACAACAACCAGCTTTTCCTTCAGTGGGAAAGTAAATATAACCTTATGAGTAGCCTGAAATTTATTTTTAAATATTTTTAAGATAAGCATTTTTGTTAGAAAACCATATATTTTATATAGCTAAGAAATAACAGGCAAAGTTTTATTAACTTCTAAAAAGTCTAGTTACTTCTATTTATCTATTAACTCATCTCTTTATGAAGTAGAACATGATCACAACTATTGTATCTACCCAAGTTTGTATGCTTTGGTTATTTTATGTTTGCTCTTTCCTTACTTAATTTTTACAATATTTGATACATAATAGTATCTTTAAGTCCATCTACGGTTTCACAGAATTTGTTTGAACTGCATAAAAATGTACCATACTTTTTGCACTGTCCTTGTTTTACTTCTCTATTAACTTTCCAAGATATATTCACTTTAGAGTGTGTAGCTATCATTTATTTTTATTCCTCCATAATGCTATGTTTACAAATTTGTATTTATCTGTACTTTTAAAAATATCTTAATTATATACCATTTCTCATCTCACATAACACTCATGTTACTTCTACACTTATCAGATATTATGTAACTGAAAACCACAACTCAGCAACAATATAGCACCATTTTTCAAAATTAAATGGCTTACCAGAATTCTTTAATTCTATCCTTTATTTGTATTAGATGGCCCTTTATTCTGGTATTTGGCATTGTTCATATGGAGGAAAGCTTATAAGTTGATATTCCATAAATAGAAGGATTTATTATGATTGATTAATTATTTTCATTTAGAATGCATAGGATATGGTTGATTTAATATTTCTTTCTTACTCTCTGCCTGGATAATAGTGCTATCTATGTAATAGCCACTAAAATATTAAGTTAATTACCTAGACTTTAAACTTCATATGAATAGGAATAACATGCAGAACTCTTCTCAGATTGGGACACCTGGGTGGCCCAGTCAGTTAAACGCCTGAGCCCTTAGCTCAGGTCATGATCTTAGGGTCCTGGGACTCAGTTCTGCAACCGATTCACTGCTTAGCCGGGAGTTTGCTTCTCCCTCACCCTGCTGCTCCCCCTGCTTGTGCTCTCTCTCACTCTCACTCTTACAAATAAATAAAATTAAAAATATGAATTCTTCTCAGATAGCTAATATAGAATATCAACTTTGTATTCATCAAAGGGAAAGTGCCATATAATAATGAAATTCAGACTACTTCAAATTCATTTTTTAACCAGTAAGAAAGTACTGGAAACAAGCCAAAAATGTCTTTAATGAATTAAAGAAATAGACTGATTTTCAATATCTTAATGTTTCTAAAAGAAATTGCAAGATTTTTATACTAGATATCAGTGTAAATATTCATTATACAAGGATATTCTAAAAATAAACCTGAGAAAACTACTTGACATATATGATGACAAAAACGAGTTTGACAAAATCAGTTTGGGTAAAACTTACAACACCTACCACCTGAAACTCTTGTTCTATAATCTAATTATTTTAATTTACACAAATACAAAAATAATATATCAGAGTAAGTCTATTGATAGCTTTGAAGGTATGCTCTGGTTGTGCACTGTTTACTATTTAAAGGGGAATCAAATATGTGATGCTTATGGTGTGACTATATTAAAATTCAACAAGTTCAGAAGCATATGAGGAATAGAATAAAGACAAAAGATGACCCTTACTTATCCTAAAGATAGACAATGGTATATATGTGCTAGTTGGGGAGAGAATCCAGTCAGTAGATGGAGGATGTGGTAGTGGAAAAAAAAAACACACACACAACGTTTTGGTTGAACGTTTAGCACTATATTTAACAAAGTGAAATTGTGTGTTAATAGCCTCGAATAAAATCCAAAAAATATTTTCAATTCATTGAAGATTATTTAGGAAAAACTTGAAAAATACAACTTGATAAGGATTCCAATAAAAGATTCATAAGCAATACAAGTTTCAGAATTTTTAGTATATTTTCCCTAAAAAGACATTTGATTTAAATTAAAGACAATTCTATTTACCTGCCACTTAAATAAGAGGAAATTATTTGGTTTTGTAATAAGTCAATAAAATAAATTAACATATCTTTACAAAACAGATAAATAAAACAGAAAATAATAGTGCTTAAGCTGTTCAGCAAACATTTGTAAAATTCCTTGCCATCAGCTAGCTCTGGAGTTCTGCTAGGTGAGTAAGGCCATGTATGTTACTGCTCAGAGTACTGGCGCAAAGCAATTGTCCCCTTCGCATCCATTTTTTGCCGTTGATATGTCATGCTATGTTGTTTAGAGATACATAAATGGCCCTACATGAAGGCCTTTTTTTGTGTGTATATGGGTGACTGTGATTTAACTTTCAAATCAGATGGCTCCTGGTTTCCAATGATGCAACTTATGATATATTTGGCAATGATGTGAAAGTGAAAGTGATTCAGTAGAAACTGTACTTTGAATTTTGAATTTGGGTCTTTATAAAAAGGGCCAGTGACATGTGGTATGGTGCCGTCTTGTGATGCTGGGCAGGGGCAGTGTGCCACAGCTCCCAGTCAGCTAGAAGATTACAGGGGTGAACACCTGATATTCTTACAACCATTCTATATATAACCATTCTTCTTTTTTTAGTGTAATATTTAATAAATTGCATGTGATATTTGATACATTGTTATAAAATAGGCATTACTTAAGATGATTTTGCCCAAATGCAGGCAAATGTAAGTGTTCTGAGTATGTTTAAATAAGCCTAAGTTAAGCTATGATATTTGATAGTTTAGGGGTATTAAATGCATTTTCAATTTTTTATGTGTGTCTCTGTACATAGCCCCCTTGTAAGCTGAGGAACATCTCTATATTTATATGTAGCCTTGGTATGGCTTACATATTATCGGCATGAAACATCTAGAACAGTACGTGTGCCATATAATTGTCTACAGCATCAAACAAGTTTCTTGAAAACTTGTGCCAAAGGGGTTATGTCTTTAAGGATTCTTATTTCAGAAGGGTTCTCTCAAACGTAAGATTTTTCAGAAGATAAGTGAAAATCTGACCAAACTAAACATTTTTCCATTTTCCCTAGTGAGCATAGATAGCTAAAATCTATCTGCCTTTTTCAACACTGGACTCAACGACTGTAATTCTAATTTAAGAACAGATTATTTATATCAAAACCACATGTTGGCCTAATCTTACACAATATTCATAAATCTCACTCAGAGCCTTGGACACTTTTATTTGTTGAGTCTATATGGTACTACGGACATTCATCTTTTTTGACCTCATAGCTTCATGTATGTCTATACTTTTGAAAATACATGCATCATAGTTCCATTGTAAAATGTCTGGGTTATAAAGTGTGCTATGCTATCAAAATGGTAATAAGAACATACAAATGACCTGATGTAATGAAATGGACCAGATTGCCATATATCACATTTCATACCAAAAAGATTTAGTGGTAAGTTTTAAAATGGCCAGCTATACTTCGACTGAATTATAACTCATTTAACTTCTTTCTTTGTGTACAGTATTATACATTAGTCAGTATTATAGTAAATAAGTACTTTGGACAGATGTAAATATGCTGTAATAAAAAATGCTTTTCTTCTTTCTTTTAGTCCTTTTTACTTGTAAGACTAGCCACAAATACCATGCCTCCCCCAAAATAATTTGCAATCCAAATTTATCTCTAAATGAATTTATTGCACAGAAAAACAAAATATATATATATACACTTACAGTAGACATGTTCAAAAATACTTACATAACAGCAGGGCCCTAAATGTAAGCAGTATAGTTCTTTTCTTTTGTTTTTCTTTTTTGTTTAAAAAAAAAGGAGGTTATGTGAAATATTGGAATTTTATTTCCAGGCCTAGTATTTCAAGACAGTTAACAACACTTACAGTGTCAACAGCCTCTTGTTGGCAGTATGATTTTATTGGCTCCATGGTATAACAGCAAGAATTTACTATTGCTTCTTTCTTTTATGACACACACAGAAAAAAAAATTGACACATTTGCTCAAGACCAACCAGAATCATTTTAACCTATCAAAATTGATGGGAGGCCTTCACTGCCAAAGTCACTGCTGGGTTTTCACAATTCATTGCAGACAATCTGCTACTCCCATTATGATAAAGGAGCGAAGAGTCATAATCAGGGAAGAAAGCTAGATTAATACTTGTAATTATCATTGAATTATTTAGCCTGCTATAGGTTTATTATTATTAGTGTCATTTGATAATTTTCTCTCATTTTATTAAAAACAACTGTGAGTAATTACCCTACCTAATATTTCTCTGTATTGGCAGACTAGCTAGCAAACATTCATGAAAATATCCATTAGCCACACATATAAAATGCTGCATTATGATGCTGTTGAATCAGAACATACCACTACCTGATCCTGTACCTCTTTAAGGATTTGCAAATCAATTAATTCTATGTTTATCGGATTCTTCCCATACAATTAGAAAATTTATAATAGAGTCCATGAACATTATTAGTTTTACCATTTTAAACCAGCAATCACACTTTGATTTTTACAACAAAAGCAGAAATATAAACACACACATTTGGATCAGTTTTCTGTTAGTCTGTCTGGACTTCAAAATCCTATTCCTCAAGATAATGCACACCAAAGTTCTGGATTAAACAAGAAATTAGATGGCACCTGAACACTTGGTTTAATATTCTCAAAAGGACTATGCAACTCATTTCTTACATTATGACATTGTTTTACAAAGATCCACACTTTTATAATGTTAGTATTTTTAATAATCAATAAAGTCAATTAATCATGATTAAAAATCAAACATAAAAATTTCTACTTTTTGCTTTTGCCCCCTCCATTTAGAACTTATTTATAGCCTGATAATTCAAAGGTCCCTATGTTTATGAAATCTGGACAGAAATAGCTCTAAGATCCCATTCAGAACTTGATATTAATCTAAGTCTTTTGGCTCCATTTATCCTGAGAGCAAAGAGTAGGACAAAGGATTTGAGTACTGTTAGTTTATCTGGGAGATTATCCCAGGTAGAAAAGAATGGGAAAGTGATACAGTGAAGAAGCAACTTTGTCAAAGAGGTACATTGTTGATATAATTGTTGTGGATAGAAAATGAAGGCTTGCTTTTGCTGAAAGGTCCTGAGAAACTTCTTTAAGTTGTCCTCATGAAGACCCGAAAACTGGCAATTTTATCTATGGTTCTTATTTCAACTTCACTGAGAGCTGTCCTCAGAGGACATTAACTCTCCTACACTTTTGGGTTGTATTGGACACATTCTAAAATGAGAGAGAGAACATGAGATGCTATCAGTGTTAAGTAACTGCAATTTCCCATGGAACTATCCACCGCAGGTTTGGCTATAATCAGGTGTTGGGCCTTGATATCAGAGGGATTTGAGGCAGTATCATTTTAGGTTAATCATTATATCTGAAATTTCCAAAAACTTCAACTGATGAAACTTTGATTATAAATCTATACATATAACAATAAATCTACAGTATTCAAATTATTTTCATAGAAATACACAGACAAAGTATCAATTGATTAATATTTTAATGTTACAAAATACTGAACTGAAAGAATTTGGTCATATAACAACGTGTAAGAAGTAGAACTTAGGTTTAGGTTAGAACTCAGGATGCATTTGAGACTCAGTTAAGAAATAGAATGGAGGGACGCCTGGGTGGCTCAGTGGTTTAAGCCACTATCTTCGGCTCAGGTCATGATCCCAGGGTCCTGGGACCGAGCCCCAAATCAGGCTCTCTGCTCAGCAGGGAGCCTGCTTCCTCCTCTCTCTCTCTGCCTGCCTCTATGCCTGCTTGTCATCTCTCTCTGTTAAATAAATAAATAAAATCTTAAAAAAAAAGAAATTGAATGGATGTCTGACTATCTTATAGGTTTGCTAAAAATCAGAGACTTTGTGTTCAGGTGTGGCTATGCAGGAATTTTTAACTTTCTCTAAGAAGTTATTAGATTTGATTATATAATGGCAGTAAAGGATGTGGAAAAGCAAAGTATAAACCCCATAAAGACAAAGACACTGAGTATGAGAAAGGAGTAATAGATAAGAAGAATCAATACATTTGAGTAAAATGGGAATTGAAATACACAATGATTGTTGATTTTTTTAGATGGAGAAAACAAAACTAGCTTGCAAGAAGGAAATAACAGAAGACATGTTGTGATGTGAGGCAGAATCCTAGAAAAGGCAGTAACGTGGTATAAAGGAGTAGGGAGAGCATATCAGGTAATTTGGATAGGAAGGAGTTAGGAGATAATTGCTTGATAAATTTTATATGGCCCACTTAAATGCACAGATTTCTCTTCTTTAATTTATATGGAGAACAGGGTGTCCTTTCTCTTCCCTTTCAGAGCACCAGAGGTGTACTCTTTCAGACTGAAAACCTGAAAAGCTCAGGACTCAGTTGCTTAAGCACAGCTGAGAGGACATATTTCAATTAAGATTTACATTTTGCTGTATGTAGTAGACTGTCAAAAGTGGTTTAACCCTATTTTTTCATTTAACAAGAAGACTACAGAGAGCGTTTTCTGGTGTTGGTTCAGAGTGTCCATCCCTCTGAACAGATTTTTCTCTCAAAGTCCGGGGCAAGAAATCAATTGTTACATATGTATTCACTAAAAAGCAGCTGGAATGTGCTGAGCACTGTGGCCCAGGAGATCAAGGCACCAGCACACACTTGTGAGTGGTGAGCTCCCAAGGCTGGAGGAAAATTCTAGAATAAAGTGCTCATTAGAGAGCCATACCTTTTCTCCTGTTTCCTTACCTCTCTGCACTACCCTCTTGTATCCACAGCATTGGAAATGCTTTTAGCAACACACCACACTGAATCACCACAAAGTCTGTGATTCTCTTGGTGGAAAACCAAACACTGTGTAAAAACTGTGGTTTTCTAGTTCATGCTTCTGGATGGAAAATAATTCAGAATAAGCTGATAGGAGTAGCCAAGAGAGATTTAAACTTCTGTTTGGGAAAGGGCTTCTATATAAGTGAGTAGAGGAACCTTTAAGAATTATTCATGTTTAGGGGCACCTGGGTGGCTCAGCGGGTTAAGCCTCTGCCTTTAGCTCAGGTCATGATCTTAGGGTCCTGGGATCAAGCCCCACATCAGGTTCTCTGCTCAGCGGGGAACCTTTTTCCCCCTTCCTCTTTTTGCCTATCTCTGCCTACTTGTGATCTCTGTCAAATAAATAAAGATTTTTTAAAAAAATAATTATTCATGTTTACATATATGCACCAGAATGCTATGTCCCTTGTCAAAGAGGCTTCAAATCAACAAAAATGATAATATGTTACTTAATAAGTTTTTTAATTCCTCTGTTAACATTTTGGAATACATCATTTTAATGCACATCTGCAAATTTGTAATCACTTCATGTGAGACAAGGAATGCTTAAAAAGGCAACCAGGTGCACCGGGCTGGCTCAGTGGGTTAAGCCTCTTCCTTTGGCTCAGGTCATGATTTCAGGGTCCTGGGATCGAGCCTTGCATCAGTCTCTCTGCTCAGCCGGGAGCCTGCATCTCTCTCTCTCTTTCTGCCTGCCTCTCTGCCTGCTTGTGATCTCTCTCTGTGTCATATAAATAAATACAATCTTTAAAAAAATAAAGGCAACCAAAAAACATTTACAGTTTTGGACAGGAGTTTCCCTTACGTTTGGATAAGGATGCAAATTCAACTTCATAATAAATTACTCTGCATTATAAAGATTAAATGCACTCAGGGATTGCGTTCTCTCCTCCGTCCACCCTATCGTACACACAGCTGCCCGACTAATCTTCCCAAAACACACATTTTCATGTGCTGCTTTTCAAAACTAGCTTCCTGGCTTCCTGTTGCCTGAAAAAATAGTCTCAAATGCTTTTGTATGGCATTCAGGGCTCTCTAGGATGGGCACTCTGGCCAACACATCACTGCTCATTTGTTCCACCACACACAAGTGGATCTCGGGCTAGTTATTCAGAGACCCACCTCCTCACCGACCCAGCAAAGGTCTGGTGCATCGACTAAACTCACGGCTCACTCAGTGATGTTCTCAAAGGCCATTAGTGGGTGACATGCCACTGCTAGAGTCAGGAGCCAGTGTGAAGTTGCCGCTGCCTAAGTGCATGGACTGAAAGCGGGAACGTTGATTCTCCAGGAGAAAACTGGGGTATTGTTATGAGAAGGCAGATGGCAAAACCACCCAGGTCCCCTATGATTGCTTTAACACACTCTGGACAAAATTTAAGGAGACAAGCGAACGTATTAACTCCCACTTAGGCTGTAGAAGGCAAATGCAACGGAGGGAAGGCGTTATCTTCTTCTGGAACAAACCACTTAGCTCCAGCTACTTTTATAAATAGTTCAGACCCTGTCCAGGAGCCCACTTAGCTGGGTTCATTTGTATACAATGTCCATACCCTCAGGAATATTAACATTTTATCTCAGATTGCATTAATTTAAATAAAACTTAACCAAAATGGTGTGAAATGAACAAAAACACCATATTCTGTGATGAATCAAATGAAATACATTTTCCGTTGCTGTTTTCCCCATTTAAAGATAAAATTTCTGATAACTGTCATTATTTGTGAAAAGACACAAGACCAACAGTTTGTGTGTATGTGTGTTTTGGTGTTTGGTTTTTTGTTTTTTTCTTCCCCTTAAGGCTATAGCCATATTGTCACTAATAAAGATCTCAAATTTGCCTGGAAGCTTTCATGGAAAATTGTCAGTCTGAGGGTAGTCAACATCCAGCCAAATGGCTTTATACATCATCAGTGCCTTTCTTCCACACACATTCTCTTCCTGGTTTAAACAGTAGTTACCCTGGTTCTACACTGACACAGTATTTGCATCTCTCTCCTGTCCATAACTCCTAAAAATTGGGGACCTCTCACTTTGGTATCCCCAGAGCATGACATTTTATTTGATGCTTGGGGGGCAATGGGCTGTTCAAGAAGTATGTTAATACTATCAGTCAATGTATTGATCCATACTATGCAGCAACAGTGTAGTAAATATCATTCATTTCTTGTAACAAAGGCAGTAGGAACTTCTCCCAAGGGACAGAATTTCAAGGACAGAATGAAGGCAGGAAGGGAGCTGGTCTATTTGGACCTACTTTGTGAGAGACACTGGTTTAGGTATTTTTGTGTATACATTATACCACTGTACTGTCACAATCCTGCAAATTCTTACATGCTTGGGTTTCTATGTAGCAAGTTTAGCAAGCCACCCAAATTCACACTGACAGGCCCGTGAGTCAAATCCAGCATGCTTGACTCCATGATTGTCAAGTCCACTAGCCCCATATATCATGAGTCTGAGATTCATGAGTGTGTAGGTGCTATCAGGAAATGTCAAAAATGCCCATTTCAGGGACACATGGATGGCTCAGTTGGTTAATTGTCTACCTCCAGCTCAGGTCATAATCCCAGCATCCTGGGATTGAGTCACCCATCAGGCTTCTGGCTTACAAGGAGCCTGCTTCCCACTCTGCCTGCCTCTCCCTCTGATTGTGCTATCTCTCTGACAAATGAATAAATTAAATCTTTTGTAAAAAACTTGTTAAAAAGGCCCATTTTAAAGAATGTTTTAAAACATTGTTTGGACAGCAATAGAAGCGAAAGCAGAATGACATAATGTAACGACAGATAGTTTATGTGGGAGCCCTTTGGGTACTCTGGTGGATGAATGGTTTTAAATTAGTTTTTCGTGGACATGGGGAGTTAGAGAGGAGAAGGGAGGTGGGAGCAATTGGAAGGGGACCTGAACCATGAGAGACTATGGACTCTGAAAAACAATCTGAGGGTTTTGAAGGGGCGGGGAGTTGGGAGCTTGGGGTACCAGGTGGTGGGTATTATAGAGGGCACTGCTTGCATGGAGCACTGGGTGTGGTGCAAAAAGAATGAATACGGTTATGCTGAAAATCAATAAAAAATAAATTTAAAAAAATTAGTTTTTTGTAAACTGCAAAAAAAGAAAAGCACTCCCATTTATAGCGTACACTTTATGGTTCACAAAGCATGTGCCAACAATAAAAATAATGATGGGTTACTGTTATAATTCATAGAAAAGGAGGTACAGGGAAATTGAATGAAAGGGAATAACAAAGTAGGTTCATAAGTCCATCTTCCTTGTAAAAAAAAATTAACCTGAAAGTGCGTTTCTGCCACCTCTCTCCTGTTTGATCTGATAAAGAATGACCACGATACATGAATTATAGTTCGGGGTTTTGAAAAGCATAATAGCTTTATACCAACACTTGATCTTTTATTTATTTATTTATTTATGGCTAACAAGATAGCTCGATTTGATATGCGGTTCCTGACAAGCAACCTCAGAAGTAATTCCATCTTCATGAGAAGTCAGAAATAACCACAAACCAAACCTCAAAATAGATTCAGAGAAAATACTCTTAAAAAAATTTCCCTTCCTGGGGCCCCCGAGTGGCTCAGTGAGTTAAAGCCTCTCCGTTCTGCTCAGGTCATGATCGTAGGGTCCTGGGATTGAGCCCCATGTCTGGCTCTCTGCTCAGTGGGGAGCCTGCTTCCACTTCTCTCTCTGCCTGCTCTCTGCCTACTTGTGAACTATGTCTGTGAAATAAATAAATAAAATCTTTAAAAAAAATTTCCCTTCCTATCAGAAGCAGACCAAACCACTAACAAATTCCCCAGAAAGCTTCATCTAAAAGGTTGTACTTTCTTCAGACACACAGTAGGACCTTCTTCTCTGGGCCTGGTATTTCTTCAATGGCCTATTCCAGAGAATAAGACACTAAACTACTGAGCCCCATGGGCCTCAGAACCACGAAAGAGATCATGAGGGGCACAAAGCACGCCTCTGGTCACCAAGAGGGTATGGAAACGTTTGCTGCTTTTCTGCATTTTTCAAAGCTGAGTTTTTAGCTGGAGGCCGCTCCTTTAGGATAAATTGCTGATACCGTATACTAAAAGCTATTATATGATCTTTTACAAACCATTTCCTATCTTTGCATTCTCATGTGCCAAGACAGACACAGATTATTTAAAACCCTGAAGAGAGTGCTATTGCATTTAAATTGCCTGTAACCTTCATGCAATAGATTTATGATTGATGATAGATTTAGTTAAAAGATAACTGTTTTAAATATTTATTCTCAGTAAACGATTTCAACCTATGCTCATTTAAGTAAATTGGTGCATAATCCCTTTTCTATTAAACCATAGTGCAAGGACCAATGCCACGCTTCTGTGAGAACCCCAAGCTCTTTTTCTGGAATGGCCATATGCGTATATGTATATATCAGGCGTCCTCTTCAGTCGCTTTGTGGAGAACCTACCATGGAGGTCATATAATAACCAATGACCAAAAAACAAACAAAAAACCCAAACATCCAGGTCGAAGTGATTCGCGCCTGCCATCATGCAAAGGCAGACCCTGCCTGGAGACCAGGAGACTGCTCAAATAGCAGGCAGGCATCTCAGCCCAGGCCTGTGCTGGGGAAGTTGGTTCCAGGCTTCTGGCGCAATCAGGAAACCAGCGAAGTGACCCGAGAGTGCAGCCGGGTTTAGGGCTGATGATCTTTTCGCAGCCATGCTGCGCCCAGACACCCGCTTGGGGAGCCAGGCTAGGAGGCCGCTCAGTGCCGGCGCTGGCCATGCTCGCAGGCCCCCGGGGCTTCACCCCGTGCTCAGGCCCAGGCCTCCGCCTCAGGAAGTAGGGGGGCGGGGGCGGAGGCGGCCCAGAGAAGGGGCTTTGCTAATTGCCGAAGGGGGAAGTGAGCTCGCGGAGGAAGTGGCGGACAGTCTGGGAGGAGGTGCAGGGGCTGGTGGGGGAGGGGCGTGCAGCGCCGTGGTGCTGTGCTGCGGCCCAGTCGGGACTGGCGGAACCACAGGACTCACTGCACATGCGCTTCCCCGCTCCAGCCCAGCCCTGGAGTCCGCGCTGCCCCTCCCAGCCCCAAGGTTTCTGGGCAGGACCCTCTGCGCGCAGGTAAATTGAAACCGCGCCCCGCCCTCACCTGGAGCAGAAAGCGAGGGCCGCGAGCTCGCGGGGGTGTGGGGACCCAGTCTCCCGCGACCCCCGGGGCACCGGGACCACGCCGGACGCCACGCCGCAGCCGGGTCCGCACGGGGTCGGGCCAGGGATGGCGCCGCCGGAGATGCCCCCCGCCAGCGGGCGCGCTAGCCCCCATTGTTCGCCACCCCCATGACTGCGTGCCAAGGTCCCCCTTCCCTTGTCTCCCGCCATGGCCCGCCGCTTTTGTTCTGGACTTGGGATCCTAGGTGGAAACTAGTCCCTCAGACCTCCCTGGCAGCAAGGATCTCTGGGAGGGATTCTGGGTTTTTCCACCCTGGCTCTTCCTCTCTCCACATTCACATGCCTTCTTGAGTCCCTTTCCTCTCCTCATTGTCACTTTTATTAAATGGTTTTGTTCTGCATGTTGACCCGCAGAGCGATTTCATGAATGAATATACAGGAAACTGAGTTGGAGCCCACCTGTGAGAGCCTACCTGTGGAGGCCTTTCATTAGAATGGTCTCTGGTTCTAGCCTCAGTTCAGAATACTGTGTGTACCTGAGGACCCAGTCCAGATGTTTCTTTCATCTCTGACTTGAATTTGAAATCCTCCTCAGACTTCAGCTTCCAGGATTGCTCCCGTCCTTGCTCTCCCACTGTCTCGGTGGGGTCCGCCATGAGTGTTGAACACAGGAATGAATGAATGATATATACCCCCAGGTCGCTGGGGCTTTTTCTTGTTTTGCTGAGGTTGGATAGGCTTGGCAGAGACCCCCTGTATGCAGATACAGAGCTGCATGCAATTGCTTACATAAACTTGTTCCCCACTTAATTGCTTGGGCATTGAATATTTCGCCCTTAACCTGTGGCTTGAGTAGTTAGGAGGAGACAATCTGGAGGTGAATCAGAAGATGGCTGAATCCACATGGTGGTGGGCTGGGTTTGGGAGATTTTCCTGGAGATTCTAAAGAAAGATCTTAATTCTTCCAATGGGGAGTGGTAAACATTTTATCAATGGGAGATGGAAAATAAATGGTCTGGTTAACCTTTTCCTCCCCCTCAAAACCCATTATTTGAAAAAACAAAAAAGGAAGTGAAGGGAGAAATCCTCCCACTCCCATCCCCACTCACCTCCATAGCCACCTCCTCTTCCAAGAACCTAACAGACAAGGTGCCAAGAAGTGTTAGGTACGAGCAGTGGTCTCAGAGCTCATTCAAGGATCATGGTGAAAGGCATTCAAAGAGATTGTGGGGGCACAGGGATCCAATTAAGGGGGACAAGTTTAAGGTTTGCCTGGTCCCCTAAAAATTAATGGCACTACAGAAGATGAGCTTTGGGAACTATAGCTTAATGGATACAACGTGTAAAAAGCTTCAGTGAGTCATGGTGGGAAGAGGCCATGAGGGCAGCAAAGACAGTCTTAGATGATGTTATTAATAGCACTAAGGCTCTAGATTTCCTGTGGTGGTGTTCTTGGCAAGACCAGCCCGGCCAAAGTGGATACTCACAACCTGGAACAGAGGGTCTTGGAGATCCCAGCAAGTGAGGTATGTTGAGAGCGTAAAATGATAGGAGGTGTCCTTTGGAAGGACTGTCTTCTTGACTTTAAAAGGGAGAACCCAAATCTGTAGGTGAAATCTTTTTGGCTACAAAGAAGGCCGAGGCCTCCTAAGGTCAAGGTCTCCTCGTCACTTGCAAAGATGTCGAAGAACATATTCAGACATTTCAAATATGTCCTCATGTCCATCTGTTCCCACTCTGGAATTCTATCAATAAGGTGAGAGTTCTGCTTTTTGGAAAAAAGATCTAAAAAGACTTCCTTTTCTCATGTAATTTCTGTAACCTCCAGGACACACCCACCTACCCCTTCCAGTGCTGTAATGAAGCTACAGCTGGTGCCAATTTGTGGAACTCATTAAAGGCTATTTTCTCTTATATACCCCCAGACCAAGTTCCCATGCTCCCTCACCTGATTTCCTGCACACACCTCCCACCTGGTGTGTTCACACCTGCATGTGCCTTTTACCAACCCCTTTGCCAAAAGGCAGCCAGAGTGACCTTTCAAAGACCTATCAGTTCCTGGCATTTGTCTCCATAGAAATCTGCACTGATCTTCTAACAAATTCTCAGTCCTCCAAAGGCATCCATAATCCTCCCATCCGTCTCTTCCTACCCTTCCAATTGACTGATGCCTGTTCTGCCCTGTCTTTCTGCCCTTCAACCACGCTGCCTCCCTCTTCCTGTGGAGACCCCTCATGGTGCCTGCCTCCAAGCACAGGTGATTCCCATTGATGGGAAGACCCTCTTCCTCTCCCCCGTCTCCCCACTCCAGTTACTCCCACTTATTCGTGAGCTCACAAGCCCCATGGTACACACTCTCCATGCAGCCTGCTCTCTCTTTTCTAGCACTGGCCTCCGTTTCTAGCTGTGGTTGTGTCACGGATGTCCCTCCCCAGCCTGCCTCCAAGCTCTCTGTCCGTTTAGCTCCAACACCTGACACAGTGCCTGGCACGTAGTAAGCCCTGGCTAGCTTCTAAGAGCCTCACTGAGGGACTGAAAGCGTTTTAAAAATGTCACCATGTAGGCTCCAAACTGTAGGCAGAAAAAGCTTTGCCTGGATTGACATTTTAGAGATGTATTCATCAAGTTAGATGTGTTCACTGACTTTACCTTGGTAAATTAAAAAAAAAAAAAAAAAAAAGGACCTCTGTATCGCTTCGCATCTAACGAAGGCACATGTATACTATTAGACCACATTATGAGCTTAATGGAAGGAGACAAGATTTTTTCGCTAAGAAAATGTGTAGGACTGTTGAGGTCACGTGGGAGGAAATAGTCTGTTTGTTGGAGCATTGCTATCTCACTCTGTCACAGCCACTAATAAAAATCTGACACGGGGTGAGTCAGAATTGTCTGTCGGAGATGAGTTAGATCTGGCTCATGTTCCTACAGACATGAAAGCCAGGAACGAAGAAGCAGGCTTTGAAAGCCTGGGTTGAGGAGGCAGTCTAGTTCACTGTGATGAGCTAAGCGCCCAGGGCCACCGGCAGACATGCGGGACTGTGTCCTTTGTTCTGGGGTCCCTCTTGCACCATGTGGTGAGGCTAGCATCTGGGAGCAGCTCAGGACAGGACCCGGTGGCATCTTACCTCTCCCACCCTCCTGTGGGCTCCAGTGGCCTGGAATGTAGAAAGACCCTGGAATGTAGAAAGACCCATTCTGCAGAGGAAAAAATAGAAACACTAACAGGCCTCATGCCTTGCACAGCCAGTGGCTAGAATCCCTGCCTCATGAAACCCTGTGCTAGAAAACTGCTAGAACCATCTCAACTATGTTAGTCTTTCTTGGAAGCCAACATGTGTTTGCCCAGTTCAGAGCACGGTAACAATCAGTCACGTTATGTTATAATGATTGTCGATATCTTTAAAAGCCTTGTCAAGTTCCTTTTTGAGTAACCCTCACCCCACCCTTAGAGAAATTTATCTGTGGTTCACCTCTTTGAAATACCTCATTGTTGTTCCACATTTAAGACACAGTGAAGAAAAAGAAATTGACAATGAGTTCCAGATTTTAAAAATCACTTGCCATTCAATCCAAAATGTGAGTTTGATTGGTTACCGAACACTTTATAAAGCACCCCCAGTAATTTTACAGAGTTTATTTTTTTCTTACCAAACTTTACAGAGTTTATTTTTTTCTTATTCTGTCTTGCAATGCAGAGAAAGCTAACTAATTTAAAATAAACTTCCATTAATTTTGATTGTTATAAACTTAAAATTGATTAATTTCCATATACAGAGTTTAAAATGTTCACAATTTATATTAAATATATATTCTGTGAATACCTTGGAAAAATTATGCTGAAAATTGAAATTAAAATTGTCGCTTTCGGCCCGCAAGAACGACCCGCAGACGAGGTGAGTGGCAAGCTTCTTTTATTACTCCTCTAATCTACCCCCACCAAGCACTTACAGCAGTATATATGCACGTGCGTACGCCCCCCTTTCCAACCAATCAGAATGCCGCGCATGCAGCGTCCTCGTGCACTCTTATGTAACCGTTCAGGACTCTATTGTTCTCTAGCGGTGATCATGCGTTCATCTCTTGGCTCCTGTTGCTGTTCACGCGTCAGCCACGAGCGCACCCACATCCTCCTAAACCAATCATTCTCAGTTCCTCAATCTTTCAGGCACTCCCGTCTACGTGACTCCTTGCATCTGCTGGATGGCTCCCCACATAAAATGATGTTGTATATAGCTGCAAGAAGCCACCTGTCCCATTTCATCTTACTATATAAGTTGTGTCAGGTAATTTATAAAATCCTTACTGCATAACAAATCTATTTTTTGTTGGAATGGGTAGTAATGTTTGTTCTTATTTCTAAATAAGAGTTGGTCTATGAGTGCGTCTGCAACTTTTTTTTCCTAAGTGGCTTCATGGTCTTGAACTGAGAAAGCTCAGAGCATTAAACATCAAAATAATATTATTTGACATAATTAGACATCTAGGAAATGCAATTAAAATGACACTGAGATATCACTACACACTTATCATAATGGCTAAAATAAAATATAATGACAAGACCAAAAGAAAAAATATAGCATTTGATGATACACAATGGCAAGTTGTACCATAACTTAACCATCTCAGACTAGTGTAGTGTTAAATTTGTTTTTCTAAGCAATGTTTTGGGTCACTTACCACTTTTCAAGGATTTAAAGTGCTATCATTTTACTTAAAACTGTGAAATTTGATCAGATTTAAATTTCAATTTATGTTAAAACATCCTGTAAACTGTGTTAAACTTTGACATTTGTTCCCTCTGTTCAGTGAATAACACTATATCATATTTTGAAAAATACACTAATTTACATTTTGAAAAACATCGCCTTTTCCTCTTATGGTAATTATTAATATGAATTAATAGTAGAATTTGATATGGTTCCATATGACCATAAATACTTTATTGTATATTATCAAATTTAATAATGAATATAATGTACTTCTTTGGACAATTTTTAAAGACCAGTCTACTCTTAAAAAAAAAAAAATGGAGACGCACTTCTTCAGTTCACACAAATTTCATTTTATTATATATAACCTCAGATAAATTTCAACAAATCATAATTTATTAAAATTATGTCTACTTAAAAATCTCATAGAATTGTAAAACCATCAAAAATAAAAATAAACACAACAACACACACAGATCAGCCATGTATTGGCAAATCACAATTGCTGTAACAATACATTAGGCATTCCACAGTTAAGGGCTATCAAAATTTCCATCAGTGACAAAAAGATTTGTATCCAAATGGACTGATTTTCCAGAATCCAAGAAAAAAATCTCCTAGGGTTTATTTAAAGATAAATATTTGAACAAATACTTCTTAAATTTAGGAAATTCAGAACATACGATTAAAGAATATTTGCAGTGCAGACTATATTCAATCCTTCCTTCAAAATGTGCCTTTGAGTACATAATTCTGTTTTCTCTATCTAAATTGAGTTGTCCTCCAAGGAAGTTTTCTAAAATGTGTGTCTCTGTGTGATAAATGTTCTAAGACCTAACACACTTCATTGTATTTTTACTGTGCTCTCAACTGTAATCAATAATTTGGCTTGATGTATAATATCAAGTTTCAAATATCTTTTCCATCTATACAAACACCCAGCTGTCTCCTTTATATGCTATTACTATTGAGAATTCTGCTGTCAGTATTATTCTTGTACATTTTAGGTGATCTGTTCTTCTCCTGGGCATCATTTATGCTCTTCTCTGTTTTTGACCTTCTTAAAACACACCATAATATATATGAGTGTTTTTTAAAAAATATTTTATTTATTTATCAGAGAGAGAGAGAGGGAAGAGAACGAGCACAGGCAGACAGAACGGCAGTCAGAGGCAGAGGGAGAAGCAGGCTCCCTGCTGAGCAAGGAGCCCAAAGTGGGACTCGATCCCAGGACGCTGTGATCATGACCTGAACCGAAGGCAGCTGCTTAACCAACTGAGCCACCCAGGCGTCCCTATATGAGTGTTTTTTTTTAAAGATTTTATTTATTTATTTGACAGAGAGAAATCACAAGTAGTTGGAGAGGCAGGCAGAGAGAGACAGAGGAGGAAGCAGGCTCTCCGCTGAGCAGAGACCCCCATGCGGAACTCGATCCCAGGACGCTGAGAACATGACGTGAGCCGAAGGCAGCGGCTTAACCCACTGAGCCACCCAGGCGCACTGTATGAGTGGTTTTTTGTGTGTGTGGCTTTTGTTTTGTTTTGTTTCTGATTTCTCATGTTTGGCATCATTTTAAGTCTGGTATCTTTTATCTTTCTTTAATTCTCCAAAATTTAGCTCAGTACTTATTTAAATATTTTCTTTCTTTTTTTTCTCTTCTGCTGCATTTGGGCAGAAGTCATTAATTTGTTTGTTTGTTTTTCCCAACACACTTATTCATTTTACAGCTATATTCATCTTAGTCTCCATTTATTGTATTCTTTATTTCAACAATTTTCACTTAATTTATATTCACAGTATAGTATCTTTCTTTTCTTTGTATATGTATATCATTATTTTATCATATACATTTAAGCTATTTTTAAAAATATTTTATTTATATATTTGACAGTGAGAAATCACAAGTAGGCAGAGAGGCGGGCAGAGAGAGAAAGAGAAGCAGGCTACAGCTGAGCAGAAAGCCTGATGTGGGGCTTTATCCCAGGACCCTGAGATCATGACTTGAACCGAAGGCAGCAGCTTAACTCACTGAGCCACCGAGGTGCCCCTTTTAAGCTATTTTTTTAAGTACAGTTATTCTTTTTTTTTAAGATTTTATTTATTTATTTATTTGAAAGAGAGAGATCACATGTAGATGGAGGGCAGGCAGAGAGAGAGAGAGAGAGAGAGAGGGAAGCAGACTCCCTGCTGAGCAAAGAGCCTGATGCAGGATTTGATCCCAGGACCCTGAGATCATGACCTGAGTGAAGGCAGTGGCTTAATCCACTGAGCCACCTAGGCGCCCCTAAGCTATTTTTTAAATTTCTGTTCCAATAACACTTGGATTGCCATATAAAGTTAACCACATCATCTTTTTTAGGTAAGTAATTGTACTTTTTATGTGCATAGTTATTTTGGTCCATGAGTTCAGCTCCTCTTAGGATCATCAAATCTCTGGAAAGTCTGGGTATGCTAAGATTTTCTAAGCAACAATAAAATACATTGAAACCTGGTAGCTTAATTATAATAATATTTTCTTTCTCAATCATTCACAATAGCATTACATTCTGAGTAGCTTCCTACTCAGGGAAATGACACCTTCTCTTCCATTATGAGTAGAGCTTTTAAAATGGTCTCATGAGGAAGGGATTCTAGCCACTGGCTGTGCAAGGCATGAGGCCTGTTAGTGATTCTATTTTTTCCTCTGCAGAATGGGTCTTTCTATATTCCAGGTCCTTTCTACTCCAATAAATAATGCGGCGATTCTCTCCGTGCGTTGTACTTTTGGTTTAAACAGCCAATTGTCTCTTAAAAAGGACTTTTGTTTAAATTCCTTTAATAAAAAAAATCTTTCAAAAAAATCTTTTTTTTTTTTTATTTTTTAATCCCATATTTTTACTCTGATCCTGGAACTTTGTCATTTTGACCTTCTCTGCTGATTAAAATATTCTTCATCTTCAGCACCTACTGCTCTCCTCTCCTGGTGGTCTCTCCGGAAGGGGTCTTCTCTAGCTCTTCTAGCAGGAGATGGGCACTTCCCCTCTACCCCTGTTGCTGGGCCAACCTTACCTATCCTGCAGGTTCAGGTCGGCCTGGCCTTTTATCTGTTGTTCTCTTCTGAGTGGTTAGTTTTTCATAGATACCGTGCTTTGCTTTTGTCAGGATTTACCCTGGACTAACAAAACCATTTTGTTGTGCCAGTGAAGCCTAACAGTCTTGATGAGAGAACCAGGAACTCGAACAGATCATATTTATCGTGAATGTTCCGTCCAAAATGAAAAATACATTTCTGAGGAGCCTCAAGATCTCTGAGAAGGGAAGTTTCACCAACTCTGTCATGTAGGGGCATCAATTCCGATTCTGTGTCAATTTTCCTACTCTCCCAGCTAGTAATTCTCTACCTCAGAAAGCCCACTCTCAACCGTTTCCTCTCTCAAAGGCAGTTGCTCTTAGATTCTGCACATGGCACTTGGTGCCTGCTGGTCGTTGGCTACTGCCCTCTGTACCTTGGGTCTAACAGCTGCGGGGCATCAAGATGTGAACGTCTCTTGTTCTAAGACTTAATATAGTTTGTGGCACATGGGAAACAATAATCACTTTTTAGTTGATCCAAGTGTTCGACATTTCTTAATTATTCTAGTACCACAGTTTACTTGTTCTAAGATTTGTCCTCCCCCCCATTTTAATATCTCTTAAGGTGGCACTCACCTTGCACTTGATAACATATCCTAGTTTAACTGACAGCATTTCTCTTTCTTAGTCAAACATAAAGTATAGTGCATCTTACACTTGATGAAAGCTAGGATGCAATTAAATACTCTATTATGGTTACGATTCTGATATTTGAAATCCTCCGGTAGCTTCCTGTGTCCCCACAGTTTAGTACCTCACCTCCTCGGCATAGTATACATACCATCTCACCCCCAGTGTTAACCCCGGGGCTCAGCCTCTATCCCCAGGTGATGCTGCCAGATCAGCTGTCGGTTGTCATGAACTTGCTGTAGTTTCCAGAATGCACTATGCTACTCCTGGCACTTTGAAACTTGACACACTCATCCTCATTCTTCGCTTTGCCGTTGTCTATCACCTCCCCTGAAAATCTGTTCCTAAGTGGCTTTTCCCAGCTCCAACCTACCCTTGGCAGTATTTTATCTCCCTGTGGTGAAGCCTGTCACACTGCACCATGGACATGCCCGTTGTCTCCCTGAGAAGAGAAAAGGGACAGTGAGGGCCCCCCAGCATTTGCAGCTCTAGTGCAGATCCCCATGCCTGGATTGCTGGAAATGCCTGATCATGAAGACAAATGGAGATCATCCTGTGGCTAAAAGCAGCTCTTATTTGCCTACCGCAGGATCTGGATCAATAAAGAGCAGCCAGTTATTATTGCTGTTTTTCTAGGGATTTTTTCCCCATATATTTCCCAGGTCTTTACTCTTTTTATAGCACTTTAATTCAGGCTTCAACCACTTCCTAGTCAGATCAGCTGAAATCTTTTTCCTTCCCATACACTCGATGTATTTCACACCTAGTAATTCTTTTTTTAAAGATCTTACTTACCCACTTGACAGATCA
This sequence comes from Mustela lutreola, assembly GCF_030435805.1. Classification (NCBI taxonomy): domain Eukaryota; kingdom Metazoa; phylum Chordata; class Mammalia; order Carnivora; family Mustelidae; genus Mustela; species Mustela lutreola. The sequence continues at coordinate 68,106,925 of NC_081301.1, forward strand.
CAAGTAGGTAGACAGGCAGGCAGAGAGAGAGGGGGTAATGCAGGCTCCCTGCTGAGCAGAGAGCCAGATGTGGGGCTCCATCCCAGGACCCTGAAATCATGACCTGAGCCGAAGGCAGAGGTCTAAACCACTGAGCCACCCAGGAGCCCCCATATCTCGTAATTTTTAATCAACTTGGATTTGCTGCATCAAATAGTTCCTTCTTCTTCAAATATAAATATATAAATATATTGATCAAGTCACACGCATGTCTTAGGAGAATGTCATACATTTAGTAGCAAACTTGAAATCTTGGCCATTGGTTTTGATTTTTGTTTTGGTTTGATTTGGTTCGGTTTTTGTAATTTTAAAAATCCCTCCAGGCCTTGGCTCTGTCTGACCTGATTGCTTTCAGCTGTTTCTGCAACAAAATTCTCCTGGCAGCGAAAACTCTCATTGTTTACAGTGGCGCCCCCTTCTGAACACTTTGTTAATAAAAAGCTTTTTTTTTTTTTTTTTTTTTTTTTTTTTTGGCTATGGTATTGTGGAACAACAATGAGGTATTTCAAAGAGGTGAACCACAGATAAATTTTCTCTAAGGGTGGGGTGAGGGTTACTCAAAAAGGAACTTGACAAGGCTTTTAAAGATATCGACAAACATAACATAACGTGACTGATTGTTACCCTGCTCTTAACTAGGCAAACACTTGTTGGCTTCCAAGAAAGACTAACATAGTTGAGATGGTTCTAGCGGCCTTCTAGCGCAGGGTCTCATGAGGCAGAATTCTAGCCACTGGCTGTGCAAGGCATGAGGTCTGTTAGTGATTCTATTTTTTCCTCTGCAGAATGGGTCTTTCTACATTCCAGGTCCTTTCTACCCCAATAAATAATGCGGCGATTCTCTCAGTGAGTTGTACTTTTGGTTTAAACAGCCAACTGTCTCTTAAAAAGGACTTTTGTTTAAATTACTTTTAAAAAAAAAGTCCTTTGAAAAAAATCTTTTTTTTTATTTTTTCTTTTTTAATCCCATATGTTTACTCTGATCCTGGAACTTTGTCATTTTGACCTTCTCTGCTGATTAAAATATTCTTCATCCAATCCCAAAACAAAGTGTGGTCCAGCTCCAACTCATGGAATACCACATGCTCTCCATTAGATAGTGTGCTGTTGCTTTAATAAACCTGCCTTCTGCTTTCACTTTGGGCATTGATCTCTAATTCTCACGTGCCAACAATAAAAATAATGATGGTTTACTGTTAAAATTCATAGAAAAGGAGGTACAGGGAAATTGAATGAAAGGAAATAACAAAGTAGCTTCATAAGTCAATCTTCTTTGTAAAAATATTAACCTGAAAGTGTGTTTCTGCCACCTCTCTCCTGTTTGATATGATAAAGAATGACCACGATACATGAATTATAGTTCGGGGTTTTGAATAGCTTTATACCAACACTTGAGCTTTTATTTATTTATTTATTTATTTATTGCTAACAAGATAGGTCGATTTGATATGCGTTTCCTGACAACCAACCTCAGAAGAAATTCCATCTTCATGAGAATTCAGAAAGAACCACAATCCAAACCTCAAAATAGATTCAAAGAGAAAATACTCTTAAAAAAATTTCCCTTCCTGGGGCACCAGATAGGCTCAGTGAGTTTGGCTCACTGGGCCTTTGCGTTCGGCTCAGGTCATGATCCTAGGGTCCTGGGATTGAGCCCCATGTCTGGCTCTCTGCTCAGCAGGGAGCCTGCTTCCACTTCTCTCTCTGCCTGCTCTCTGCCTACTTGTGATCTCTGTCTGTCAAATAAATAAATAAAATCTTTAAAAAAAAATTTCCCTTGGGCACCTGGGTGGCAGAGTGAGTTAAAGCCTCTGCCTTCAGCTCGGGTCATGATTCCAGGGCCCTGGGATCGAGCCCCATATCAGGCTCACTCCTCACCAGGGAGCCTGTTTCTTCCTCTCTCTCTGCCTGCCTCTCTTCCTACTTGTGATCTCTATCAAATAAATAAATAAAATCTTTAAAAATAAAATTCCCTTCCTATCAGAAGCAGACCAAACCACTAACAAATTCCCCAGAAAACTTCATCGAAAACGTTGTATTTTCTTCAGACACCCAGCAGGACCTTCTTCTCTGGGCCTGGTATTTCTTCAATGGCCTATTCCAGGAAATAAGACACTAAACTACTGAGCGCCAAGGGCCTCAGAACCACGAAAGAGATGATGAGAGGCACAAAGCATGCATCTGGTCACCAAGAGTGTATGTAAACGTTTGCTGCTTTTCTGTATTTTTCAAAGCTGAGTTTTTAGCTGGAGGCCGCTAAGTGTGCCAAGACAGACAGGGATTATTGAAAACCCTGAAGAGAGTGCAATTGCATTTAAATTGCCTGTAACCTTCGTGTAATAGATTTCTGATTGATGATAGATTTAGTTAAAATATAACTGTTTTAAATATTTATTCTCAGTAAAGGATTTCAACCTATGCTTATTTAAGAAAGTTGGTGCATAATCCCTTTTCTATTAAACCATAGTGCAAGGACCCATGCCGCGCTTCCACGAGAACCCCAAGCTCTTTTTCTAGAATGGCCATATGCGTATGTATCAGGCGTCCTCTTTTCACTCGCTTTGTGGAGCACCTACCATGGAGGTCATGTAATAACCAATAACCAAAAAAACAAACAAAAAACCCAAACATCCAGGTCGAAGTGATTCGCGGGTGCCATCATGCAATGGCAGACCCTGCCTTGGGACTAGGAGACTGCTCAAACAGATCCCGGGCAGGCATCTCAGCCCAGGCCTGTGCTGGGGAAGCTGGTTCCGGGCTTTGGGCCCAATCAGGAAGCCAGCGAATTGACCGGAGAGTGCAGCCGGGGTTTAGGGCTGATGATCTTTTTGCAGCCAGGCAGCACACGGACACCCGCTTGGGGAGCCAGGCTAGGAGGCCTCTCAGCGCCTGCGCCAGCCACGCTCGCAGGCCCCTGGGGCTTTGCCGGCGCCCTTGCCCCGGGCCCGCGCCTCATGACGAAGTGGGAGGGGGGCGAGGGCCGGGGCGGCCCGGAGAAGGGGCTTTGTTAATTGCGGAATCCGGAAGTGAGCTCGCAGAGGACGCGGGGGAGAGTCTGAGAGGAGGTGGAGGGGCTGGCGGTGGTGGGGCTCCCAGCGCCTCTGTGCTGTGCTGCGGCCCCGTAGGCACTGCAGGACCCCCGCACTCCCGCGCTCCAGCCCAGCCCTTGAGGCCGCACTGTCCCGCTCCCGCGGCCCGCTGCCCCGTCCCGCCCCATGGCTTCTCTGGACGACCCTCTGCGAGCAGCTAAAGTGACACCGCGCCCGGCCCTCACCTGGAGCAGAAAGCGCGGGCCAAGAGCTCGCGGGGGTGTCGGGACCCAGCCTCCCGCGACCCCCGGGGCAGCGGGACCACCCTGGAGGACGCGCCGCACCCGGGTCCCCTCGGGGTCGGGCCGGGGACGGAGCCACGCGAGGTGCCCCCCCCCCCCAGCGAGCGCAATAGCCCCCATCGTTTGGCAACCCCACGCGCGAGGGCGAGGACCCCCTTCCCTCATCACATGCCATGGCCCCGCCACTTTTGTTCTGGACTTGGGATCCCAGGTGGAAACTAGTCCCTCAGACCTCCCTGGCAGCAAGGATCTCAGGGAGGGATTCTCAGGTTTTCCTCCCCGCCCTGGCTCTTCCTCACTCCACATTCACATGCCTTCTGGCATCCCTTTCCTCTCCTCATTGTCACTTTTATTAAATGGTTTTGTTCTGCATGTTGACCCGCAGAGCGATTTCATGAATGAATATACAGGAAACTGAGTCGGAGCCCACCTGTGAGAGCCCACCTGTGGAGGCCTTTCATTAGAATTGTCTCTGGTTCTAGCCTCAGTTCAGAATACTGCGTGTACCTGAGGACCGAGTCCAGATGTTTCTTTCATCTCTGACTTGAATTTGAAATCCTAATGTCACTATGTCCTGGGAAGCCGAGGTCCACAGCATCTTCATCTGAAATTCCACTAGAGCTCCCATTTACCTAGTGCCCAGCCTGAGTCTGTTTTCCACTACTGTCAGGGTTCTAGAAGTTCATGCACTGCCCACCACTGACAGTAGGGGCAACTCTCTGTCCAGATTTTCCCTTTACATAAGGAGGTCAGTTACAGGAGATTAGGGCCCACTCTAACGACCTCACTGTAATGTGATTGCATCTGTAAGGACTCTAGTTCTAAATAAGGTCACGTTCTGTGGTACCAGAGATAAGGACAGCAGCAAGGTTTCTGGGGGAAATGGAGGTCAGCTCTTAACAGTCCACTCTCTGGCTCCCCAAATTCGTGTCCTTCCCGTGTGCAAAATACCTTCACCCAATGCCCTCCAAAGCACTAATCATCCCAGAATCAACTCAAAATCTGAAATCTCATCTGTCCTCCTCCACTCAAAGACCTAGATCTCACCCAGACCATGGGACCTGAGGACTGCATCCAGAAGCCACAATCTCCTGGTAAAGCTGCCCATCAGGTCCTGACATCACCCTCATTCGTCCCAGCAGCCGAGGGCCTACAGATCCCACAGACAGTTTCTCAGAGGAAGTTTGAAGACCACCTCAGAGGACGTTCTTTGGGAGTGAATGAAGAGGGAAGGGGGTCAGAGCCTCCTGCCATTCCCAGGGCACCCAGAACCCAGAGAGTGAGGCCTTGGGTGCTTTCTAGTGACAGATTCAAGGGAATTCTTCGACTTTGGGACTTCAGAGTTAACTTAGTTTTCATTTGTGATTATTATTTTTGTGTGGGGGCCATAGCTCTTCTTTTGACCTATGGCTGTTTTCACTCCCGGTTCTGAAGAAGCCCCTGAATCCTAATCCTGTAGAGGACTCCGAAAGCTCTCAGAGCAGCAGTACTGGGGGCAGTGTGGACACATGGTTTGGTTTCTCCTCTGGCCTGATTCTGCAGCAGCCCCGCTCTGTCCTCCTCAGACTTCAGAGCAATAGCTGAATAAGTGGAGAAAGGACCAGGGGGTCAGGAAGGTGGCCACCGAAGAGTGACTTCTCTGGAGGGTGGCTGAGCTAGCGAGTGAGCATGTTAGTCCAGCTCTGCCTGCAGTCTGGATGGAGCTGAACAGGGGCCAGGGAAGGGGAGGAGGAGCAGAGAGCGGGGACAAAGGGACCAAAGAGGAGATTCAGAGGAAGGGAAGTATTTGGGAGGAGAGAAGAAACTCTAGAAGACAGGCATGTAAGAAAGGAAAAGGGATGAAGTAGGCATCAGGAAAGGGCACCACCAGGGAAGGAGAGAGGGGAAGGGAAGAGGGAAGGAGGGAGGAAAGGGGAAAGGAAGAAGGGAGGAGTCAGCAAGCCAGGACTCCCCCTGCATCTGAAGAAGAGTTGGCTGGTCCAGCTTGTCAAACAGGGTGCTCACTCTTTGGTCCCAGTTTCTGCTCCCAGTGCTACTGGGCTTTGCAAGGAATGCAGGCTGTCTCCTGGGACCCACTGGAGCCCACTGGAGCCCACTGGAGCCCACAGGAAGGTGGGAGAGGTAAGATGCCACCGGGTCCTGTCCTGAGCTGCTCCCAGCTGTTAGCCTCACCACATGGTGCAAGACGGACCCCAGAACAAAGGAAGGACACAGGCCCGCATGTCTGCCGGTGGCCCTGGGCACTTAGCTCATTGCAGTGAACCACACCGCCTCCTCAACCCAGGCTTTCAAAGCCTGTTTCTTCGTTCCTGGCTTTCATGTCTGTAGGAACATGAGCCAGATCTAACTCATCTCCGACAGACAATTCTGACTCACCCCGTGTCAGATTTTTATTAGTGGCTGTGATAGAGTAAGATAGCAATGCTCCAACAAACGGACTATTTCCTCCCACATGACCTCAACAGTCTTACATATTTTCTTAGCGAAAAAATCTTGTCTTCTTCCATTAAGCTCATAACGTGGTCTAATAGTATACATGTGCCTTCGTTAGATGCGAAGCGATACAGAGGTCCTTTTTTTTTTTTTAATTTTACAAGGTAAAGTCAGTGAACACATCTAACTTGATGAATACGTCTCTAAAATGTCAAACCAGGCAAAGCTTTTTCTGCATACAGTTTGGAGCCTACGTGGTGACATTTTTAAAACGCTTTCAGTCCCTCAGTGAGGCTCTTAGAAGTTAGCCAGGGCTTACTACGTGCCAGGCATTGTGTCAGGTGTTGGAGCTAAACGGACGGAGAGCTTGGAGGCAGGCTGGGGAGGGACATCCGTGACACAACCACAGCTAGAAACGGAGGCCAGTGCTAGAAAAGAGAGAGCAGGCTGCATGGAGAGTGTGTACCATGGGGCTTGTGAGCTCACGAATAAGTGGGAGTAACTGGAGTGGGGAGACGGGGGAGAGGAAGAGGGTCTTCCCATCAATGGGAATCACCTGTGCTTGGAGGCAGGCACCATGAGGGGTCTCCACAGGAAGAGGGAGGCAGCGTGGTTGAAGGGCAGAAAGACAGGGCAGAACAGGCATCAGTCAATTGGAAGGGTAGGAAGAGACGGATGGGAGGATTATGGATGCCTTTGGAGGACTGAGAATTTGTTAGAAGATCAGTGCAGATTTCTATGGAGACAAATGCCAGGAACTGATAGGTCTTTGAAAGGTCACTCTGGCTGCCTTTTGGCAAAGGGGTTGGTAAAAGGCACGTGAAGGTGGGAGGTGAGTGCAGGAAATCAGGTGAGGGAGCATGGGAACTTGGTCTGGGGGTATATAAGAGAAAATAGCCTTTAATGAGTTCCACAAATTGGCACCAGCTGTAGCTTCATTACAGCGCTGGAAGGGGTAGGTGGGTGTGTCCTGGAGGGTACAGAAATTACATGAGAAAGGGAAGTCTTTTTAGATCTTTTTTCCACCTAGAGGAACTCTCACCTTATTGATAGAATTCCAGAGTGGGAACGGATGGACATGAGGACATCTTTGAAGACATATCTGCACTCTTATGTTCGTTATAAAATTATTAACTCTAAGCAAGAGATGGAAATAACTTCAGTATCCATTTTTGGATGAATGAATAAAATAAGTATGGTAAATATATACTATGGAATACTACTGAACCATGAAAAATTAAGAAATACTGCCATTTACAACAGCATGGATGGATCTTGAAGGTATTATACTGAGTGAAATATTTCAAAGATTATATATATATTTTTAAATTTATGTATTATGATATCCCTTACATACAGAATCTGAAGAAAAAGCAAACTAATGGAAACTTAGAGTTGAGTTGACAAGAGGTGAACCTGGGGTGGAATAAGGTGGTCAAAGGGTACAAACTTGCAACTATAATATGAAAAAGTTCTGGGGATCTAATGTACAGCATGATGATCATAGTTAATAATATATACATACATTTTTACTGTGCTTCCCTTTATTAAACTTTGCATATATCACATTCTTACAAGTTGAAAGTTTATAGCAATCTTGTATAAAAGAGGTCTGCTGCCACCATTTTTCTAACAACATTTGTTCATTTTGTGTCTCTCTGTCACATGTTGGTAATTCTTGCAATATTTCAAGTTTTTTCATTATTATTGTATTTGTTATGGTGATCTGTGATCAGTAATTATGACCCACTGAAAACTCAGAACTAGTTTACTTAAGGTATATACCTTGTTTTTCCTTAAAGGCATAATGCTTTTGAACAGTACAGTATAGTGTTTATTTTTTATATGCACTGGGAAACATAATTTTTTATTTGCACTGGGAAACAAAAAAAAATAATAATTTGACTTAGTTTATTGACATAATCACTTTATTGAGGCGGTCTGGAACAAAACCCACAAGTCCTCTGAAGTTTATCTCTACTGTACTATATACATAAAGGTTGCTAAGAGAGTAGATCTTAAAATTCCTTACCATACATGCATAAAAAATAGTGGCAACTATATGAGATAGTAGATGTATTAACATTTTTATGTAGATTATATTGCAATACAGATGTATGGCAATTTATCAAATTGTACAAAATTTACACAATGTTAAAAGTTTGCAATGTTATAAGAAATCATTTCTTATATTTACAAATTATAATATGTTGATTATTTTTCAATAAAGCCGGAAAAAACTTTTTTTAGAATTAATCTATTTTTCAAAAAGGAAGTAAGGAAGTAGAAACTCGAACGAACTTTGAAATAATAGAATATAAAATCCATTTTAGTTATATACACTGGGACAAAAACTATTACTTAGTTTACAATGAAGGACAAAAACTATTACTTAGATTACAATGAAGGAGTACAATGAAGGATGGTCTATAAATAAGTCTGAAAGAGCTCAGTTTTAAGGTTTAAATTTAAAATCTTCTTTTGAAATACTAAACTGACCACCCAGTTTTCCAAACATAAATGTCTTAACTGCATGAATTTATTTCATACAACTCTATCATCTAGTTTCATAAGAAAGCAGCATGCAAATTTTGAATAAGACAGACTTGCTTAAGTTTCTTTATGTTCAACAGTAAAGGATACTTCCCTAAAAATAAATAGAAGAAAAATCAGCATATTTATTATGATAATTATTATTCATAATGAGATTCATATTGAATTAGGGAATATATATCTTCAGAGGGTCAGAGGGGGTAAAGTAAAATGGAATTTATTTTGGTAAATGTGTCTATGAATAGTCAATACAATGCCTCAAAATAAATGAATATTATCATTTTGAACAATTTAATTACTATTATTAGAATTATTATAAGTATAAAAATAGCTATCATTTTAGCATGGAATACGAGACTCTCATGCTCCATGCTTCATTACATCCACACAACAACTCTGCATAATAAGTATTATCATCACCATTTCATGGGTGAAAAAACTGAGGCTAACACATTTAGATAACTGGTTTATGATTACATGGCTAGTAAAGATGCATCACACTAATTTAGGCTTTATGATTTCAGAATTGTACTCTTTCCACTGCACATTCTATTACTCTGTAAATACTTGGTTTGTTTTCAGATAGTTCTTTAATTTTATTCATGTGGTGATGGCTTAAAGCTTCATTTAAAGGAAGCTTAAAAAATTCATTTAACCAAAAGCTCCCAAGAATTAAAAATGTCATGGATATCATTAGTTAATGGGTAACTATATATTTTCCACTCTAGTGAGATAACAATCAGAGTATTTTTCTAAGTTTTAGTCTCTGAGTGTTCAAAAGGACTTTGTTAAAATAGAAATATTTAGACAAAGGTGATCAAAAGTCTGGATCAGGTCACCTTAAGATAAATATTAGGAAACTGAGGAAACAAATGGAGATTTGAACACTGAGCTATGATATAATGAATGGTTTAAAGTATTTAGTAGAGCATAGAAAAGCCCTTTAAAGCCTGGTCTTAGCCTAGCATTGCAGCTTCTGGGATATCTGTCTATCTATCATCTATCTATCTATCTATCTATCTAGATGTAAATTTGAAAACTTTTTCAACTTAAAGATTTTGAGAAATAGAACATAATTAGCACCATAGAAGATCTGTTTATGATAACAACCTAGCCCCTCCTCCCAGTTTTTTAGTATTCTCTCTTATTTAATGTAACATTGTGCAAATATACTACTGATCTGCCGTTATGAATGAAATAACTATAATCATCTGTTTGCATATCCTGGTGAAAATATTCATTTAGTTACATGTTGTATTTCTAGGAATGGATCAAATCTTTATTTTTAATTTTTAAGTTTTCTAAATATTGTCCACCTTACCTCATATGTTTTTATTATGTGCACTGTCATTCCTTCACATTCTTGCAAGACATTTTCACTGTGGCCCAATATGGTAAGTGTGTAATAGTATGTCATTCTAGGTTTTAATTTATTTTTAATTTAATTTAATTGAATTCCAGATTCATAATAAAGATAAACAGTTTTTATATATGAGTGGCCATTTGGATTACCCTTTCTGTAAAGTACATGCTCAAATCTTTTGATATCTTAACATTGTGTCATACTGACTTCTTGAATAGTAGATTTTCTGAATGAACTTTTAGCTGTGTAGATCTTCTCTATTTTATTTTGAACTTGTATTCATTTCAAAATCTTTATATTTATTTTCATAATCTGCTTTTATTTTGCTTTGTCTATTATCTATCTATCTATCTTTATTTGCAAGCAAGAGAGAGCGAGCAAGTGAGAGCGCAGGGAGGGATAGAAAAAGAAGGGAAAAGAATCTTAAGCAGGCTCCAGGCTCAGCACAGAGCCCAACTCTGGGCTCTATTTCACAACCCTGACATCATGACCTGAGCCAAAATGAAAGAAAGAAAATAAAATTAAGGTGTTAAAAAAAAAAAAGGAAAAAGAATTGGAGGTTTAATTAAGTGAGCCACCCAGGCACCCCTGTGGTATCTTAAATTAGCTGTCATATCTTTAAAGTTCTAGAGTATCCATTTAATTCATTTATAAAATCTTTCTCAATATCATTTTTAGTTTCAGTTTTTTGTTCAATTTGCTTCCCCTCTCATTTCTTTGAGCAGAGTAATCAAGCCATTTTACAATCTTTATTGATCATTTTAACATCATACTTAATCCCATTTTGTCTATCAAATCTTGTTAATGGTTTTTCTTTGTGTGCTTTGTTACATTTTGCTATGTTCAAGGCATTATATTTGAAACTCTTATTGAGTAGGGATAATTAAGAGCTATAATAATGGTATGGTCCTCCTTGGCAGGATTTTCTCTTATATCTGAGACTCTACAAGACAATCATATTCCAAATTCAGTGATTGACTTTCTCAGTTTACACAGAAGGCAAGGTAGGCTATAGTCTTATTTCTGCTTCTCCTTGTGCTTTGGGGATCTCAACTTAAATTTGGGTTGTACCAAAGTTTTCAAATTTGATTGCTGCTGGATTTTGAATTTTGTTTCTCTAGTATCAAGTGTCTATTAAAAACACAGCTCAGTGTGTTTTAGCAGTTTCAAATGCTCTCCTAGCTAAAATGGCTTCAGGCATATATCTCTAGACTCTCATTGTGTTTCGTATTTTGGCCCAGTAATCCCTCACTTATTTTTATAATCATTCTGATATTTTTAACTTTAAAAGCTATTTTGTCTGGATTTTTAAGTTGTCTTAAGTAGGAGTTTTTAGATCACCATTACTAGAAGCAACAACAAATATACATGAAAATATCTGCAGTAGTTTATCACATCTTTATGGCTTTGAACTTCCATAAGCCAAGGCATCCTTCTCTAATCACTTAGGCAAACTCCAATTTACCCTTTAAAACAACACAAGAATTGCTTCATTTAAGAACATGTTCAGGGATGACTCTTCCCCACTGTTCTTACCAACATTCCCACACACTCTTTGCTACCCACACCTTGTTTATGAACTTTCATTAGGTATATCAGCATCACCAGAATTTTGCTCTATTGTATTTTTGTCCTTTAGAGCTTTAATTAAATATGAATTCCATAGAAAGTCTGTCCCTTTTCTTTCAAACCTGGGTTAGTTTTTTCTTCTCATTCTTTGTCAGAAGCTACTTTATTAGAGAAACTGACAGCTGTATTGTGATTTTGGAGCCTTTACAGTTTTTTGACTGGAAAAATCACTCATCCCTGAGATTTTTACACAGCTTCCTAGCTGATATTATTCAGAAATCTGTTCAACACAGACTCCTTCAGGGAGGCCCTTTCGGACCACTCAGTTACAAAACCTCTTCTCAATCACTGCTCTTTTTAAAATGTGCTTATTTAGTTCAAATATGCATCACTATTAAAGAAAAACCAGTACGATTTTTTTCTTTTTAAAGTTGGCTTACCTATTATCTATCTCTCCCATTAAAATGATTCCTCTGGGCTGGGTTTTTGTTGTGCTCATCTTAGGCTAGGCACTCAATAAATTATCTCTGAATGATTGAATTGTTTGACTCCCTTGGTAGATTCTCAACTTCATGAGGCCAAGGATTGTTCTTTTCAGTCCTTCTTTATCCTCAATGTCTGTTATATTGCCGGCACTTACGTGACTAATGGGAAAAATCACAGAAAGAAAGAGTTAAAACTACAGAAAAAACCCATAGGTTCAATAATACAAAGCTTTCTAAAATTATTTAGCCCAAGAATTGAATACTGGCTGCAATTTGAATTTTTTTTACATGGTATTGAATTTAATTTAAATGGAAATACTTGAATGGTAGAATAATAAAAAAAAAAAAATTATAAAAGCAACTTGCTCCTTAACGTAAGAATTATATAGGGCATCTCTTCTAGAAGCAAAATTTTCAAATGTCAAACATCTGAAAGCATAGATGGAGAAGTAAGAGTGTGAATTGTACTTCAATGCTCTTTTCTTTATATTCAGCAAACAGCTTCATTCACACCTTTCCAGTTTTTTCAACTGTTTTGACAAAGCCTTCAGAGGAGTTACTGCTGATGACCACCATCACAGCCTGACAGGAGAAATTTTATAAAGAAAAATAATAGCATGTTTTTCCCAAATTGTTAAGGATATGGTGAAGCTCTGTCGGATTCAAAGGAGGAATGTGCAATTCCGTGCTATATATAATACTAACTAATTTTAATAGTGACTTTGCAAATTTTCAGATATATTCATTTACTGAAACCACTATCAAATAAACAAAAACAAACTAATTAACAGGGGTTCGAGACAGGAATTATCTAATCTAAAAATAGCACATGTTCACAGAATACACAACACATATCCCAAGTACTACTCTAGGTTTCAAGTAATAGTCAAAACAATAGTAAACATGATTCAGACCTTACCAGTCAAATCATAAATGGGACCTTAACTGTAAATCCTTATCTTTAGATCAAAGCGGGTAATTGGGTGCTGAAGATACATTATAGAACTAATATGTTATAGAACTCCTCTGAAATGAGTCATTTATTCCATCACTTTTCCTGCACAGCTGCTGACCCATGTTTTGGTTCCTGGAAATAGCTGCTACCCTGTCATACTTCTTAAAAGCACATATATTGATAACTCTACTCATTCCTCCATTCCTCTGTGACTGTCACTGTGTTAAAATGTGGAGTCAGCTGACTCACTTGTGGTGGTAATAAAGTAGATGAGTTTGCAAAGTATTTTGTTATTTCTAAAGATGCAAAAACCAAATTACATTGAAATCATAAGGGGTGTTTCAGGCAGAGCTGTAGTTTGTGGTTTCTTGTGTAATCCACGGAGATTAGCTCCAACACATATTTAAACTCTCCTCTAGGAGCAACCTTAGTGGTAAAACAAGAAGATAAACAGATGTATACACACACTGGCACAAAATTATCACTTGTGTTTGGCTTCCTAGTCTCCTCGTGTTACTTATTTATCTTAACTTCTCTCTGAAATCAGGGAACACAGAATCTCAATCAGTTGACATTTTTCTACTGAATTACCCAATAGTCTGATCATACCCCTAAGACTTTTTTAAATTATTTCACTCATAATCCCAAATCTGCTTTGCTTCCTCATCTTAATACACTGTAATTTGATTTCAAAATGAGGACAGTTGTCAGTAATGCCACATTCATTCATCTATTTTACAATTCCATGTACTTAGAACTATGAAGATATGTTAATAACATCCATTCCAATAAGCCACCCTAAATTTATTATCATGAAACAAGGCCTCAAGAAAGAGAATTCAAAATCATCCATGTATTTGCAATGTATTGCAATAAAGCCTTTATCAATAGACTTCCCTGTGCACATGGTGGTCAAATTGCGGGTGAAAACCAGCCAGATCTATTACAAGCTTTCTCATGGCTTCTAGGTAACCCAAGTGAGCCTTTATTGATACTGGGAAGGGATAAAGCAGGGAAGGGATAAACAGTGATGTAAGAATTGGCTAGACAAAAGTAATGACTCTCTTTACAAAGTGAGTATTTTAAAGCAAAAGAGCCTGTTGGGAATATTGTTTTATAAAATAGTGGTTTTTTTTTATTAACTTTTTAAAATTCAATTAGTTAACATATAGTGTACCATTAGATTCAAATGTAGATTTCAGTTATTCATCCATAGCATATAATAGCTAATGCTCAGTACTCACTGTTATAGCTTCTTGAAAGCAGAATTTTAACCGCCTGAGCCACACAGGCGCCCTTGAAAGCAGAATTTAAGATCATATTTTCTGATTACTTCCATGTAGTACAACACCTTCCTGCTAGCAACCTTCAAAACATACTGTTTGTTAGAGGAATTTCTTTAATAATAAATAAATAGGAATTTATTTAAATTTATAAATATATAAAATAAACAGGAATTTATTTAAATTTATTTAAATATTGCACACTGTTTCATTGTTCATAAATAAGGTGAGGATATTATAGCCATTAGTTGGTAGCACTGATATATCACTTTCTTTTTACTTCTCAGTGCATTCTCTTTGCACAAAATAGATATATATTTTAAAAGAATCTGAATCTGTGGCAAACTTTTAAAAAACCCTATACAGTAAAGTTTATCATTTTAAGTAATCTCAATTATATTCCTCAATTGTGATAGTATATCCTTCTATCTAGGCCAGATATTGTATGAGGGATTTGAAGAGACATACTTTTCTAAATTTCACTTTTCTCATCTGCAAAATGCTGATCATGATCCTACAATAAAATACACTTACAATTTTTTGATGAAAATTTATTTATTTATTTTAAGATTTTATTTATTTATCAGAGAGAGTGGGCGAGAGAGCAAGCACAGGCAGACAGAATGGCAGGCAGAGGCAGAGGGAGAAGCAGGCTCCCGGCCGAGCAAGGAGCCCGATGTGGGACTCGATCCCAGGACGCTGGGATCATGACCTGAGCCAAAGGCAGCTGCTTAACCTACTGAGCCACCCAGGCGTCTCTTTTGATGAAAATTTAATCTGTATAAACGATATATTTGCTGTAATGCGTGGTTCATGGAAAACATTTAATTATAAGCAACAACAGTATTAGAAATTAAGTAAATGTGTCTATAATATTTAAAGTTTTAACACATAATTCCAGTGCTTTGCCTTATTTTCTCAAATCCATTTACCACTTTCACTGACAGAGTCAAATTTACTTTTTCTACTAGTAGCCAGCTCTTTGTCTTTTGTCAGAAAGATGCCCTTGTGAATTATTTATAATAGAGATATTAGCAATAATAATAATAATAATAATAAATAGCAATGAAAATGTTTAAAAAGTTTTCTTAACTAATTAGGGTTCTTAGACATCAATTAGAGGAACCACCTCTGGAAAGCAAATTAATCTGCAAGACATTCCCAGAATTAACAAGTCAGTCAGATACAGGGTTGTCCGCAAACTGAAAGGTGAAGCAAAAGGACTAGGTTTGGAAAATAGGTAAGGACAGTGAAAAAAATGATCAAATTTTTGGGCAAAATAAATTCTTAGATGTCCTTTCAATGGAGTCCTGGGCATTATGTAGCAGAAACTCTGGCGATTATCTCAATCCATTGGAGTCACCCCGTTTATTAGCTTGCTATTGACAAAGTTATTTACAAACTCAAGAGCATGAGGTTATAATGTAGAAAACTGATGGTAATGCACAAGATTCTTGTTAACAATAATGCAAGTTAGTGATTTTTCATTAGAAAACATAAATTCTATATCCCAAATTATGGGCCCAGAGCACTTCTGATGCACAACTCTGCTTATATCGCAAATAACCATGTGAACTAGTTTTAATATCTGCTTCTCTTATTACTTTTTGAATAAAAATTTCTGACACAAGTATTTTATAATTGTGTGATAATCATGCATTTACTTTCTTGGAGAACAAAACACACTTTAGCATAACTATGTTCTTTCACAGAACCAGCCTTGATAACACACTTCTATATGTTAGAAATGATGTAATAAATGTAGAATATTGGGCACTCGTTTGGTATTCTTTGCCATGTTTTGCACTATCTAAAAAGAGATCAGTGAACTTGGACTGGAGTTAGCAGACATGGAAGAAAATAAAATATTACAGAGAAGAATACTCCGTGGTCCACAACCTAAACGGGCTGGGATTCCCATCATTTGGATCCCTGTAGCTTTACAAAAGTCAAGTAAATTTTTGTATCTCTGATTAAAGTTGATTCCCCAGTACTTTTTCAAACATCTCTTGTAAAGTATTGTTTCCCAGAAAAAAAAAGGGATTTTGCACATGTATCTGCCTTTGTCTCTGGTCATTATCTCAGTCAGGATCCTGGGATCGAGCTCCATATCGGGCTTCCTGCTCATTAGGGAGTATACTTCTCAGTCTCTCTCTGCAGCTACCTCCCCCTGCCCCACTCATGCTCTCTCTCCAAATAAATAAATACAATCTTTAATTTTTTAATTGAAAATAAGATAAATAAAATAAAAAGTCTGGTCTTACTGCCCCATTTAGCTCCTTTTTTTTTTTTTTTGAGTTGTATTTAAAGCAGCGTGAGAGAACATGAGGATCTCAAACTTAAAAAAAAAAAAGGAAAAAATTGAGTTTTGTTAGGATTTAAGATCTTGTCTGCTAGACAAAAACGTTGGCTTTGTTAACATGTGAAAATTAACAAAAGAGAATAAGATAGAATTCTAATAATTTTTGTAGAAATTAAAAATTTCCTCCAACCCAATAACATACAGACCCATTAAGTAAATTCATTCCAATGTCCCAAACAAAACCTTTCTAATAGTAATGCATTTGTGTAAACAGGGTCACCCCAAGGAATAAATAAATATTATTATATTTTTCCTGTCTCTTCCACAGTCACATCTGGGTATATTGGTAGCAAGCCAATTATCTATCTTATAAGACATGATATCATAAGGAAGGGTATTCTGTCCATTTGGAACAACTGAAAATCATTGTAATTTTATCTTGGTGCAGTAACTTGAGATGGCACAGTGTGGGTTATGAATATATTTTATTTTATTTTTACTGGGAAGAAGAGATTATAGAGATATTGGTTATCCAAGAGAGATTGACAGGTGTTGATAGTTGCCAGATCAATATGCATCTACTTTTTCCTTTAATATCAGAAAGCACTGAGGGATTAACAACAAGGAAACTTAAAACATCAAATATTTTATTGTCTCTTTTCTAGTTATATTGTAACCATATGACAAAGTATCAGTCATACAAGCTATCATGCTCTTTTACCTCTATCTTTCTGCCAGAAATGTGGGCTTAATAGTGAGAACTCCAACAGCAATTTTTGCAACGGTGAATACAAAGCCATGAAAACCTCTAAGATAGTTCACTTGACTTTCTTAAGACTCTGAACCAACACCAGAAAACACTCTCTGTAGTCTTCTTGTTAAATGAAAAAGTATGGTTAAACCACTTTTGAAAATCTACTACATACAGCAAAATGTAAATCTTAATTGAAATATGTCCTCTCAGCTGTGCTTAAGCAACTGAGTCCTGAGCTTTTCACCTCTGGTGCTCTGAAAGGGAAGAGAAAGGACACCCTGTTCTCCATATAAATTAAAGAAGAGAAATCTGTGCATTTAAGTGGGCCATATGAAATTTATCAAGCAATTATCTCCTAACTCCTTCCTATCCAAATTACCTGACATGCTCTCCCTACTCCTTTATACCACGTTACTGTCTTTTCCAGGATTCTGCCTCACATCACAACATGTCTTCTGTTATTTCCTTCTTGCGAGCTAGTTTTGTTTTCTCCATCTAAAAAAGTCAACAATCATTGTGTATTTCAATTCCCACTCTCAAATTGATTCTTCTTATCTATTACTCTTTTCTCATACTCAGTGTCTTTGTCTTTATGGGGTTTGTATTTTGCTTTTCCCCATCCTTTACTGCCATTATTTACTGCCATTATTTACTGCCAGTTATTATCAAATCTAATAACTTCTTAGAGAAAGTTAAAAATTCCTGCATAGCCACATGTGAACACAAAGTCACTGATTTTTAGCAAACCTATAAGATAGTCAGACATCCATTCAATTTCTTTTTTTTTTAAGATTTTATTTATTTATTTGACAGAGAGAGATGACAAGCAGGCAGAGAGGCACGCAGAGAGAGAGCCCGATTTGGGGCTCAATCCCAGGACCCTGGGATCATGACATGAGCCAAAGACAGTGGCTTAACCCACTGAGCCACCAGGCGTCCCTCCATTCAATTTCTTAACTGAGTCTCAAATGCATCCTGAGTTCTAACCTAAACCTAAGTTCTACTTCTTACACGTTGTTATATGACCAAATTCTTTCAGTTCAGTATTTTGTAACATTAAAATATTTATCAATTGATACTTTGTCTGTGTATTTCTATGAAAATAATTTGAATACTGTAGATTTATTGTTATATTTATAGATTTATAATCAAAGTTTCATCAGTTGAAGTTTTTGGAAATTTCAGATATAATGATTAACCTAAAATGATACTGCCTCAAATCCCTCTGATATCAAGGCCCAACACCTGATTGTAGCCAATCCTGTGGTGGATAGTTCCATGGGAAATTGCAGTTACTTAACACTGATAGCATCTCATGTTCTCTCTCTCATTTTAGGATGTGTCCAACACAACCCAAAAGTGTAAGAGAGTTAATGTCCTCTGAGGACAGCTCTCAGTGAAGTGGAAATAAGAACCATAGATAAAATTGTCAGTTTTCAGGTCTTCATGAGGACAACTTAAAGAAGTTTCTCAGGACCTTTCAGTAAAAGCAAGCCTTCATTTTCTATCCACAACAATTTTATCAACAATGTACCTCTTTGACAAAGTTGCTTCTTCACTGTATCACTTTCCCATTCTTTTCTACCTTGGATAATCTCCCAGATAAACTAACAGTACTCAAATCCTTTGTCCTACTCTTTGCTCTCAGGATAAATGGAGCCAAAAGACTTAGATTAATATCAAGTTCTGAATGGGATCTTAGAGCTATTTCCGTCCAGATTTTCATAAACATAGGGACCTTTGAATTATCAGGCTATAAATAAGTTCTAAATGGAGGGGGCAAAAGCAAAAAGTAGAAATTTTTATGTTTGATTTTTAATCGTGATTAATTGACTTTATTGATTATTAAAAATACTAACATTATAAAAGTGTGGATCTTTGTAAAACAATGTCAGAATGTAAGAAATAAGTTGCATAGTCCTTTTGAGATTATTAAACCAAGTGTTCAGGTGCCATCTAATTTCTTGTTTAATCCAAAACTTTGCTGTGCATTATCTTGAGGAATATGATTTTGAAGTCCAGACAGACTTACAGAAAACTGATCCAAATGTGTGTGTTTATATTTCTGCTTTTGTTGTAAAAATCAAAGTGTGATTGCTGGTTTAAAATGGTAAAACTAATAATGTTCATGGATTCTATTATAAATTTTCTAACTGTATGGGAAGAATCCAATAAACATAGAATTAATTGATTTGCAAATCCTCAAAGAGCTACAGGATCAGGTAGTGGTATGTTCTGATTCAACAGCATCATAATACAGCATTTTATATGTGTGGCTAATGGATATTTTCATGAATGTTTGCTAGCTAGTCAGCCAATACAGAGAAATATTAGGTAGGGTAATTACTCACAGTTGTGTTGAATAAAATGAGAGAAAATTATCAAATGACACTAATAATAATAAACCTATAGCAGGCTAAATAATTCAATGATAATTACAAGTATTAATCTAGCTTTCTTCCCTGATTATGACTCTTCTCTCCTTTATCATAATGGGAGTAGCAGATTATCTGCAATGAATTGTGAAAACCCAGCAGTGACTTTGGCAGTGAAGGCCTCCCATCAATTTTGATAGGTTAAAATGATTCTGGTTGGTCTTGAGCAAATGTGTCAATTTTTTTTTCTGTGTGTGTCATAAAAGAAAGAAGCAATAGTAAATTCTTGCTGTTATTCCATGGAGCCAATAAAATCATACTGCCAACAAGAGGCTGTTGACACCGTAAGTGTAGTTACCTGTCTTGAAATACTAGGCCTGGAAATAAAATTCCAATATTTCACATAACCTCTTTTTTTTTAAACAAAAAAACAAAACAAAACAAAACAACTATACTGCTTACATTTAGGGCCCTGCTGTTGTGTAACTATTTTTGAACATGTCTACTGTAAGTGTATATATATATTTATTTTTTTCTGTGCAATAAAGTCATTTAGAGATAAATTTGAATTGCAAATTATTATGGGGGAGGCATGGTATTTGTGGCTAGTCTTACAAGTAAAAAGGACTAAAAAAAGAAGAAAAACATTTTTATTACAGCATATTTACATCTGTCCAAAGTACTTATTTACTATAATACTGACTAATGTATAATACTGTACACAAAGAAAGAAGTTAAATGAGTTATAATTCAGTCGAAGTATAGCTGGCCATTTTAAAACTTACCACTGAATCTTTCTGGTATGAAATGTGATATCTGGCAATCTGGTCCAGTTCATTACATCAGGTCATTTGTATGTTCTTATTACCATTTTGATAGCATAGCACATTGTATAACCCAGACATTTTACAATGGAACTATGATGCATGTATTTTCAAAAGTATAGACATACATGAAGATATGAGGTCAAAAAAGATGATTGTCCGTAGTACCATATAGACTCAACAAATAAAAGTGTCCAAGGCTCTGAGTGAGATATATGAATATTGTGTAAGATTAGGCCAACATGTGGTTTTGATATGAATAATCTCTTCTTAAATTGGAATTACAGTCGTTGAGTCCAGTGTTGAAAAAGGCAGATAGATTTTAGCTATCTTTGCTCACTAGGGAAAATGGAAAAATGTTTAGTTTGGTCAGATTTTCACTTATCTTCTGAAAAATCTTACGTTTGAGAGAACCCTTCTGAAATAAGAATCCTTAAAGACATAACTCCTTTGGCACAAGTTTTCAAGAAACTTGTTTGATGCTGTAGACAATTATATGGCACACGTACTGTTCTAGATGTTTCATGCCGATAATATGTAAGCCATACCAAGGCTACATATACATATAGAGATGTTCCTCAGCTTACAAGGGGGCTATGTACAGAGAAACACATAAAAAATTGAAAATGCATTTAATACCCCTAAACTATCAAATATCATAGCTTACCTTAGGCTTATTTAAACATACTCAGAACACTTACATTTGCCTGCATTTGGGCAAAATCATCTTAAGCAAAGCCTATTTTATAACAATGTATCAAATATCACATGCAATTTATTAAATATTACACTAAAAAAAAGAAGAATGGTTATATATAGAATGGTTGTAAGAATATCAGGTGTTCACCCCTGTAATCTTCTAGCTGACTGGGAGCTGTGGCTCACTGCCCCTGCCCAGCATCATAAGACGGCACCATACCACATGTCACTGGCCCTTTTTATAAAGACCCAAATTCAAAATTCAAAGTACAGTTTCTACTGAATCACTTTCACTTTCACATCATTGCCAAATATATCATAAGTTGAATCATTGTAAATCAGGAGCCATCTGATTTGAAAGTTAAATCACAGTCACCCATATACACACAAAAAAAGGCCTTCATGTAGGGCCATCTATGGATCTCTAAACAACATAGCATGACATATCAATGGCAAAAAATGGATGCGAAGGGGACAATTGCCTTGCGTCAGTACTCTGAGCAGTAACATACATGGCCTTACTCACCTAGCAGAACTCCAGAGCTAGCTGATGGCAAGGAATTTTACAAATGTTTGCTGAACAGCTTAAGCACTATTATTTTTAACTTAGTGTGCATATCTGTTTTCTAAAGATACGTTAATTTATTTTATTGACTTATTACAAAACCAAATAATTTCCTCTTTTAAGTGGCAGGTAAATAGAATTCTCTTTAATTTAAATCAAATGGCTTTTTAGGGTAAATATACTAAAAATTCTGAAACTTGTATTGCTTATGAATCTTTTATTGGAATCCTTATCAAGTTGTATTTTTCAAGTTTTTCCTAAATAATCTTCAATGAATTGAAAATATTTTTTGGATTTTATTCGAGGCTATTAACACACAATTTCACTTTGTTAAATATAGTGCTAAACGTTCAACCAAAACGTTTTCCCTTTTTTTTTCCACTACCACATCCTCCATCTACTGACTGGATTCTCTCCCCAACTAGCACATATATACCATTGTGTATCTTTAGGATAAGTAAGGGTCATCTTTTGTCTTTATTCTATTCCTGTATGCTTCTGAACTTGTTGAATTTTAATATAGTCACACCATAAGCATCACATATTTGATTCCCCTTTAAATAGTAAACAGTGCACAACCAGAGCATACCTTCAAAGCTATCAATAGACTTACTCTGATATATTATTTTTGTATTTTTGTAAATTAAAATAATTAGATTATAGAACAAGAGTTTCAGGTGGTAGGTGTTGTAAGTTTTACCCAAACTGATTTTGTCAAACTCGTTTTTGTCATCATATATGTCAAGTAGTTTTCTCAGGTTTATTTTTAGAATATCCTTGTATAATGAATATTTACACTGATATCTAGTATAAAATTCTTGCAATTTATTTTAGAAACATTAAGATATTGAAAATCATTCTATTTCTTTAATTCATTAAAGACATTTTTGGCTTGTTTCCAGTACTTTCTTACTGGTTAAAAAATGAATTTGAAGTAGTCTGAATTTCATTATTATATGGCACTTTCCCTTTGATGAATACAAAGACGATATTCTATATTAGCTATCTGAGAAGAATGTTTTTTTAATTTTATTTATTTGTGAGTGAGAGAGAGCATAAGCAGGGGGAGCAGCAGGGGGAGGGAGAAGCAAACTCCCAGCTAAGCAGGGAATCGGTTGCAGAACTGAGTACCAGGACCCTAAGATCATGACCTGAGCTAAAGGCTCAGGCATTTAACTGACTGAGCCACCCAGGTGTCCCAATCTGAGAAGAGTTCTGTCTGTTATTCCTATTCATATGAAGTTTAAAGTCTAGGTAATTAACTTAATATTTTAGTGCCTATTACATAGATAGCACTATGTTCCAGGCAGAGAGTAAGAAAGAAATGTTAAATCAACCATATTCTATGCATTCTAAATAAAAATAATTAATCAATCATAATAAATCCTTCTATTTATGGAATATCAACTTATAAGCTTTCCTCCATATGAACAATGCCAAATACCAGAATAAAGGGTCATCTAATACAAATAAAGGATAGAATTAAAGAATTCTGGTAAGCAATTTAATTTTGAAAAATGGTGCTATATTGTTGCTGAGTTGTGGTTTTCAGTTACATAATATCTGATAAGTGTAGTAGTAACATGAGTGTTACGTGAAATGAGAAATGGTTTATAATTAAGATATTTTTAAAAGTACAGATAAATACAAATTTGTAAACATAGCATTATGGAGGAATAAAAATAAATGATAGCTACACACTCTAAAGTGAATATATCTTGGAAAGTTAATAGAGAAGTAAAACAAGGACATTGCAAAAAGTATGGTACATTTTTATGAAGTTCAAACAAATTCTGTGAAACCGTAGATGGACTTAAAGATACTATTATGTACCAAATATTGTCAAAATTAAGCAAGGAAATAGCAAACATAAAATAACCAAAGCATACAAACTTGGGTAGATACAATAGTTGTGATCATGTTCGAATTCATAAAGAGATGAGTTAATAGATAAATAGAAGTAACTAGACTTTTTAGAAGTTAATAAAACTTTGCCTGTTATTTCTTAGTAATATAAAATATATGGTTTTCTAACAAAAAAGCTTATCTTAAAAATATTTAAAAATAAATTTCAGGCTACTCATTAGGTTCTATTTACTTTTCCACTGAAGGAAAAGCTGGTTGTTGTAGTTGTAGTTGTTTGTTTGTTTTAGTCTCCTCCTAGTTTTTATTATTATAATGTGGAATGAGGAATGTTAGATTGAAAAGTTAGACAAAAATCATTACTTGATTCACCTCCTGGAACAGCAGATGGAACTCCTGAAAACATGCCCTTTTGCCTTACAGAAGAGTAACAGTTATGCTTACTTCTGAAACGTGCTTGGTGGTGGCCCTATATAGTGACACCATAGTAAACATTTTGAATATTTGCAATTAATTTTTATAGTCATAGGGCTCCAAAAGGCACTGCTGGTGTTTAAAAATATTAACAAGGCACAAAACATGACAGAAGTATTGTCCTCAGATATTATTTTTTTCCATATGCTCCTGATTCCAGACATGACAAGTTATTTTTTTAAATTTTTTTATAAAAGATTTTATTTATTTATTTGACAGAGATCACAAGTAGGCAGGGTCAGGCAGAGAGAGAGGAGGAAGCACACTCCCTGCTGAGCTGAGAGCCCGATGTGGGACTGGATCCAAGGAACCTGGGATCATGACCTGAGCCGAAGGCAGAGGCTTTAACCCACTGAGCCACCCAGGCGTCCCCATGTCAAGTTATTTTTTTTTAAAGATTTTATTTATTTATTTGACAGAGAGAGATTACAAGTAGGCAGAGAGGCATGCAAAGATATAGAGGGGGTAGCAGGCTTCCCGATGAGCATAGAGCCCGATGTGGGGCTCCATCCCAGGACCCTGAGATCATGACCTGAGCTGAAGGGAGCGGCTTAATCCACTGAGCCACCCAGGCACCCGACAAGTATTTTTGATAGATATATATACAATGTATTTTCCAGTTATAAGAAAAATGGTTCTGCTATTTTTAAGCTTTTTTAAAAATTACATAATTTTTTAAATTAAAATTTTATATTTTTTAATGGTTTACTTTTCTTTCTTTATTTTTAAAATTTTATTTATTTATTTGACAGACAGAGATCACAAGTAGGCAGAGAGGCAGGCAGAGAGAGAGAGAGAGACAGAGAAGCAGGCTTACTGCAGAGCAAAGAGCCCGATGCAGGGCTCAATCCCAGGACCCTGAGATCATGACCCGAGCCGAAGGCAGCAGCCCAAACCACTGAGCCACCCAGGCACCCCAATGTTTTACCTTTCAATATACTACTTAGAATATAAAACCTATTTCATTTTGTAAGAAGTTTACCATTTAAAAAATGGTAATTTTCTCATTGTGTCTTCCCCTCTCATTGCTTTATTTTGAATAAAACATTTCACAATAAACGTAACGGATGCTTTCCTTTTGATGGTCCCTCTGTTGGTCATATTGTATATGAGCCATGACAATTAGTTTTACAAAATTTATTGATGTTTATTGATATGTTTTATCATAACTAATTTTCCCTCCCTTATCTAGATTCCCCAGCTTTCAGACAGGTGGACACTTCAATAAACCATACCCAAGGGATGTATCAAGTACTTCTTAGACATTCTCTCAGATCATTGAGGTGTCATTTTGCCTAGGGATTTGCAATAGGTTCTGCCAGAGGCACCACTGTGACAACTGATGTCCATGGTCTATCTCCTGCTAAGCTCAAGAGGTCACTGGTTTCCAAGTTGATCTATACAATCAATGCATTCCAGCAAGTTCTTTTTTTTTAATATTAACAAACTTATTTTAAAGTTTATATGGAGAGGCAAAGATTCACAATAGTCAACATAGTGTTGAAGGAGAACAAAGACTGAGGACTGACTTCAAAGTTTACCATAATGATGGGGCGCCTGGGTGGCTCAGTGGGTTAAGCCTCTGCCTTTGGCTCAGGTCATGATCCCAGGGGCCTGGGATCGAGTCCCGCATAGGGCTCTGTGCTCAGCAGGGAGCCTGCTTCTCCTCATCTCTCTCTCTGCCTATTTGTGATCTCTCTCTCTGTCAAATAAATAAATAAAATCTTAAAAAAAAGTATACCATAACGATAATTATAAGCAAGATATTGTAATACCACAGTAACACTAGATTAAAGGAACGGAATATATATTATCAATTATATTTTATATTTAATATAAAAGCAAAAGCAATACAAGAGAGCAAAATACAATCTTTTAAACAAATGGTTCTGGAGTAATGGTGAAGCTAAATGTAAAAATATAAAATAAAAATAAAATAAAATAATAAAATAAAATAAATCCAGGCAGATATCATACACTCTTCACAAAAATTAACTCAGATTGGATTATAAACCTAAACCTGAAACATGTAGAAGCTGATATAGAAGAAAATTTAAATGACCTTGGTTTTGGCAATAACTTTAGCTACAAAAGCACAGGCACTGAATTTAAAAATGTCTACTCTGTGAAACAATGCCAAGAGAATGAAAAGGCAAAGCACAGACTATGAGAAAAAATTTGCAAAATACACATCTGGCAAAGGACTGTTAATCAAAACTACACAAAGACCCCTTAAAACTCACAATGGGGGAAAAAACTGATTAAAAATGAGCCAAAGACCTTAGCAAATACCTCACAAAAGAAAATATTACAGATGGCAAATAAGCATATAAAAAGATGCTTCACATCATATGTCATCAGGAAAATGCAAATTAAAACAAAAAAGAGACACCAGTACATACCCAGAATCCAGAACACTGACAACAGAACACGAATGTTGGTGAGGATGTGGAGCAGCAGGAATGTTCTTCCATGTCTATTGAGAATAAAGAATGGAAAACAACTTGGCAGTTTCTCACAAAACTAAACATATTCTTGCCAGATGATTCAGCAGTAGCAGTTCTTGGTATTTATCCAAAGAAGATGAAATCTATACCCACAAAGATGTCTATAGTAGTTTTATTCATAACTGACAAAAGCTTGGAAGCAACCAAGATATCCTTCCATAGGTGAAAGGTCAAATGAAGTGTAGTACATGCAAACAATGGAATATTATTTAATGCTAGAGAAATGAACTACCACGCCATGAAAAGATATGGATATAAATATTTAATAAATATTTGATTCTAGGCTTCTACCAGTCTATCAATACTATTAGTATATTTTAACAGTGAATTCTCAGCATTCATGAATTTACCTAATAAAATATTTTGGGTTCAATGTTTTAAATACTTCAACCTCTATGATTATATTCCTAATAATTTTGAATTGGGGTAAATAAACCTTAATTTTTTGTAACTTGTTTCTTATTGCAAAAGAGCTCAATGAAATTTTAGAAAATAAAATTTTACAAAAAAAATTAGTTTACTATTGCCAAATAATTTAAAACTTTACCTTATATTAAAATACATATATTTTTCTAAATTGATTTATATGTCGCTAAAACCAAAAACTTTTAGTTATACTAGATTTCATATCATGCAATCAATGCCAGGAAGCCATCTGGCGATGACTTGTATTAAATAGAGTTGAGATGGGTGTTATTACAATGCAAGATGGAAACAAAGATAGTATAACAATTGAGTGTTACATAACTTTTCTGTTTTGATCAAGTTACTAATCTACAAAAGGTTTTATCGGTGACAGACCTGGGAATTTAACAAAACTTTTAAACTAGCATGTGTGACTCATTCCTAGAAAACAAAACAATCAATAACACTTTCTTTAGATTAAATTATGACTATTTCTCCATTTGAATAGAAAAGGTAGCAACCCCAATATATTTATTGAACATGAAAAGTTGAAATGCTATAATGCTCCTAAGGAATTAAATGATCCAGTCATGAATTACAAAAAAAGGATATAAATTACCAAAGTGTTTGTATAATTGGAATGTACAACTGCCCATTATCATTCAATAGTGTAGGCTTGTACAAGAACTCTATAAAAGAATTCCACTTCTAAACCGTGGAAAATATGTTCCCTTTCCCCCTATATACAACTATTAAGCCATTCATTTAGCTTTTAAAATATCCACTTAATACAGGCTTTTTACTCATTTGAACAGGCAGCAGGGCTCTATTCTTATTGCTTACATCTGAAGGATAGACTTCTAGCATAAGAGTTAAAGCCCATAAAGGAGCCCAATCATAACAACAAAATACAGTTTAGTGAGCCCTTACAATCTGCCAGCTACCTTTCTGAGAATACTTCAATTAATAAAACATATAAAATACCTGACCACAAAGAGCTTACATTCTTTTGAAATATAATAGTGAAATAAACCAATAATAGAGGGGCACCTCGGTGGCTCAGTCCATTGAGTGACTGCCTTTGGCTTGGGTCATGATCTCAGGGTCCTGGGATGTAACTCCCCAGCAGGCTTTCTAGGCAGTGGGGTGTTTTCTTCTTCCTCTGTGCCCCCTCCCAATTCTCTCTCTCTCTGTCTCCAATAAGAAAATAAACCAGTAATAGAATAATGATTCATGGTTGATGATGATAAGTGTTACAAAGAAATACAAGAAAGGTAAAAGCCATTGGAGAATGCTGGGATGAAAGTTAATTTTATTTTGTGTTGGGTGGTTATATCTCATTTATGAGATGTTATTTGCACAAAGACCCAGGAAGTGAAGGAGGGTGTTATACAAATATTAAAGAAAAAGATTGCTCTAGGCAGAGCAAGTAAGTATATAGACTTTGTGTGAACAGCTGGTCTGTTACTTTTGAGGAAAAGCAAGGAGGCTAATGAGGAGTTCATAGTGGTGGAATGAGGAAGAACGTATTGATGCATGACCTTCTAGTACATTGAAACGCCTTCAGTTTTTATTTAATATGAAAGGGGAAGATACCAAAAGACATTAAACAGCAGAATAAAATCATCTGACTTGATTTTTAGGTTAAGTTGCTGTACCAAAATAAATTTGCAGGGAGAAAGGAGTGCAGTATGTGTGGAAGTGGGGTTATCAATCAAGTCAATAATTCAGGAACATATGATGGTGTTTTTAGCATTCAGGGTGGTAATAGAAGTGGTGAGGTATTGTTTTTATTTTGTATATATTTTGATGGTGAATATTCTGGTTAACAGGATGGAGTATGTGCAGGACAGACAACATCAACATTTATTTTACCTGCACAAACAGAAGAGTGGAGTGTTCATTCCTTGATATGGAGAGAACTCTGAGTTCAAATGTTCTTTCTGATTAAATGGCATAGTGATGATGAGGATTTAGTCAGACAGTGAAAGAGAGCAGTAAGCATAGTGTTAAGCGGTAAGACATTATAATACATTTGAACATCAAAAAACGTTGTGTTGGATCATCTGTTTATGTGAGTAAATAAATAAATAAAGCTTCCTGGGGTTCTGATAGAGGTAAAGAAGACTACTATATGATCCAAAGGGGCACGTGCACCAAATGTTTATAGCAGCAATATCCACAATAGCCAAACTATGGAAAGAACCTAGATGTCCATCAACAAATGAATGGTATATATATATATACGATGGAATACTATGCAGCCATCAAAAGAAATGAAATCTTGCGATTTGCGATGACATGGATGGAACTAGAGGGTATTATGCTTAGCAAAATAAGTCAACCAGAGAAAGACACTATCATGTGATCTCCCTGATATGAGGAAATGGAAGCGCAATGTGGGGGGTTTGGGGGACAGGAAAAGAGTAAATGAAACAAGATCGGATCGGGAGGGAGACAAACCATAAGAGACTCTTAATCTCACAAAACAAACTGAGAGTTGCCGGGGGGTGGTGGGGAGGGTAGGGAGAGGGTGGTGGGGTTATGAACATTGGGGAGGGTATGTGCTGTGGTGAGTGCTGTGAAGTGTGTAAACCTGGCGATTCACAGACCTGTACCCCTGGGGCTAATAATACATTATATGATAATTTAAAAAAAAAGAAGAAGAAGAAGACTACTATAAATCAAATGCTATGGTTTTCAGCAAAGCATGTGTAATCAGGCATATTTTATTAAAGTAATCAAGTAAAATGATGGTCGAAAATTGGAATAACAGAAATCATAAAAATCAGAGATTTTAAAAAGAGATATGGGACAGTGTAGAGAATATAGTCAATGATATTATAATAGTGTTATATGGTGAGAGATGGTGGCTATATTTGTAGTGATCATAGAATAATGTATGGAGATATTGAAAACCTGAAACCAGTGTAACACTGAATATCAACTATACTCAAATAACAAAATAGTAAAAATAAAACATTTTAATTTAAAAAGATAAAAAGAGGGACAAGAATTTGAAAAGTGAATTTCAAAAAGAGTAAAGATGAGGCTAAGACATACTCTGAACCTTGAGGAAAACACCATTTTGAAAATTCTTCCCATTTTGAGAAAACTCAAATGAATCAATAGCATAAAAGAACCCATTTTAACTGAGAGATGTAATGAATGCTCAAGAAATAATTTTATGACAGGGTAATTCTTCCCTATGAAACAGCACAAGGAAACCAGGGGAAATACCTGGAAGCAAAATAAACTATACTGAAAATAAGAATTAGGAAAAAGATAAATGATGAAAGATATGAAAATTAGAACTGCGACAGAGACCTAGTGAAGAGAATTTTTAGCTTGTGGTTTAATGTTTTTGAGGATAATCTAGAGTTCATAACTGCCTTGTGGCAGGCTGGTTGTAGGCAGTTTAGGCAGACCCCTAAGACAGGCCTACTTTGGGCAGGTGGTGTTGGAGGAGGCCATTGGGCTGGACAAAGACAAATCCAACCATTTGACTAAAGTGTCTGTGAAGATGTTGAAGTCAGATGCAACAGAGAAAGACCTGTCAAACCTAATCTCAGAAACAGAGATGATGAAGATGATTGAACAGCACCATCAAACTGCTGGGTCCTGCACACAAGATGGTCCTTCGTACACTCTCACGGAATATGCCTCCAAACACAACATACAGGAGTACCTGCAGGCCCAGAGGCCTCCTGACCTGGAGTACTGTTACAATATCAACCACAATGCAGCAGAGCAACTCTCCTCCAAGGACCTGGTATCCTGTGCCTATCAGGTAGCCTGAGGCATGGAGTACCTTGCCTCCAAGAAGTGCATACACCAAGACCTGGCCACCAGGGAAGTGCTGGTGACAAAGGCCAACATGATGAAGATCTCAGACTTCAGCCTTGCCAGAGATATCACCACATCAGTTACTATAAAAAGACAACCAACAGTGGACTGCCTATGAAGTGGATGGTCCCTAAGGCCATGTTTGACCAGATCTACATCCACCAGAGTGACTTCTGGTCTTTTGGGGTGATCCTGTGCAAAATCTTCACTCTGGAAGCCTCCCATATCCTGGAGTGCCTGTGGAGGTGGTTTTCAAGCTGCTGAAGGAGTCATTTGATGGATAAGCCAATAAGTGCACCAGAGAGTTATACACAATAATGAGGGGTGGCTGGCATGTGGTACCTTCAAGCTGCTGGTAGAAGACCTGGATCAAACTGTGGCCTTGACCTCCAACCAGGAGTACCCGGACCTGTCCTTGGCCCTGGAACAATACTGTCTATGCTTTTCCAACAGCCAAAGCTCCACCTGCTCCTCAGAGAAGAATTCCACCTTCTCTCCTGTGCCGTTGCCCAGGGAGGCCTATCTGCCCTGACACCCAGCCCAGCTTGCCAATGGTGGACTCAAATGACTAGTATCCCTATTACTCCTGTCCAGATTCTGTCATAAGCTGTAACCCTTACCCCCTCCCTCCCTGCAAGACTCACTGCCTTCTCCTTTGTCCCTTTCCTACTGGAAGGAGCCAGCTGCCTACCTGAGGCCTTCACCCCTTGAAGTTCACTTTTCTTCCCCTTCCTCTTCAAACTCCTTACAACCTGCTCATGAAAGAAAGGCACAGAGAGGCAGGTACTTGCTCGTGGCTACTTCCTACCCTCCCATATGTTGGACCAAGACCCCTCCCTGGCATCTGGTACTGCCTGGACGTCGAGGGAGTGGGAGATGAGGCATGCCAGTGAAAGCTGTCGGAGCTTTTCTGTTTTGGTTTTGTCTGCTTAGCATAACATGTAAGACTGAGTTCTGGTGGCAGGGACCTAGTCCTTGGGGCTATAGCACTAGCAAGGGGACGTCAACTGCTCTGGGCCTTGGCTAAGAGCAACCCCTGCTCCAGAGATATGGTGCCAAGGGCTTATTAATTTTGATACTAATTTGCCCTGCTGACCAAATACCTGGTATCAAAAGATGGGAAGGCAAAGACTGGAAGCAGTGTTGTGACCATGGGGTCCAGCCCCAAACTATGAAGAAAACACAAAGTGTATAAATCTGAGTAAGTATATATTTACACACCTCTTTAAATAGGTTGTTATCAAAGATTTAATCAATGGGTAATATGCTCCTCGTGGCTGGGAAGCATCAGTTGCCATATATTAAAAAGAAAGAAAAGAGGTGTCTGGGTGGCTTCCTCCATAATGTCCCTTCTCTTCAGGTCATGATCCCAGAGTCCTGGGATGGAGCCCCACATCAGACTCTCTGCTCAGTGGGAAACCTGCTTCTCCTTTTCCCTCTGCCCTGCTTATGGTTCCTCTTCCTGTCTCTCTGTCTGTCAAATAAATAAAATATTTAAAAAAAAGAAACAAAGTAAATGTTTTTAAAAGGTCTTTTTTTTTTTTTAAATTTTCTAGGGGTGCCTGGATGACTCAGTTGTTTAAGCATATGTTTGCCTATGAAAAACTAACCACTCAGAAGAGAACAACAGATAAAAGGCCAGGCCGACCTTACCCTGCAGGATAGGTAAGGTTGGTCCAGCAACAGGGGATGAGGGGAAGTGCCCATCTCCTGCTAGAAGAGCTAGAGAAGACCCCTTCTGGAGAGACTACCAGGAGAGGAGAGCAGTAGGTGCTGAAGATAAAGAATATTTTAATCAGCAGAGAAGGTCAAAATGACAAAGTTCCAGGATCAGAGTAAACATATGGGATTAAAAAATAGAAAAAAAAAAAAGGATTTTTTTGAAAGACTTTTTTTTTTTAAAGGAATTTAAACAAACGTCCTTTTTAAGAGACAGTTGGCTGTATAAACCAAAAGTTCAACGCACTGAGAGAATCGCCGCATTATTTATTGGGGTAGAAAGGACCTGGAATGTAGAAAGACCCATTCTGCAGAGGAAAAAATAGAATCACTAACAGGCCTCATGCCTTGCACAGCCACTGGCTAGAATCCCTGCCTCATGAGACCATTTTAAAAGCTCTACTCATAATGGAACAGAAGGTGTCATTTCCCTATAATTTTATATATGTCATTAATTTACTGTATCTGGATACCACATATTACCAAACAGATGTTCATCAAAGACTAAATCATTTTTAATGGAACATAATAATTTGAACCTAGATCTATTAATCATTTTTTCGATCTAACATTTATAGACTCGCTATAGAATTTATCAGTTGTCGACAAAATTTAAAAAAATAGGATAAAAAGTCGTGTTTGGAAAAGTAGATTTTCCTTGAAATTTGCATTTAAATGAAAATATTTGCTGATATTTTTAAAACTTTAAATGTAATTTTATATATATCTGACCTATCAGTTGATATAAAATTTTTGGAGAAAATATGACTTATTTTTTTGATCTTGGTTGAATATATTAATAAAGACTAACTGTTTGTATTTTTTGTATTGTGATATCTTAGTTAATAAACATGAATAATTGGTATAAAATATGTTTTTTTAAAAATTTTTTTTATTTCCTTGACAGAGATCACAGGAAGGCAGAGAAGCAGGCAAGAGAGAGGAATGGAAGCAGGCTCCCTGCTGAGAAGAGAGCGCACTGTGGGACTGAATCCCAAGAACCTGGAATCATAACCTGAGCCGAAGGAAGAGATTTTAACCCACTGAGCCACCCAGGCGCTCTAAAATATGTTCTTTTTTTATATAGAATTATAGTTCTTGCCAAAATATGGAACTAGCTGGAACTGAACTATTTCAGATATGAACCAAAAACAAAGAAATGATGATAAATTCCTTAAAAGACTCAAAGTTGCTCTTGACTGGTATGTTTCAAGCTCTATTCCTGGTTTGAGGACAGTTTTTAACAGGCCTGTCACTGTAGAAATCAGCTGGATGTTTAGAGGCTATCAGAACTGTACAAAACCTTGAAGGTGTAAAGCCTTGAAAATTCTTTAGATAGATTAGCTCCCTAAGGCATTATTCATCCACACATTTTCCTCCAAACAATTAAGGCTGATGGATGAGGGGCACCTGAGGGGCTCTCTCATCACGTGGGTGGTGGGTTAAGCCTCTGCCTTCATCTCAAGTCATGGTCTCTGGGTCCTGGGATTCAGCCCCACATCGGGCTCTGCTCAAAAGGAAGACTGCTTCCCTCCCTGCTTGCCTGCCTCTCTGCTTACTTGTAATCTCTCTCTCTCACTCTGGCTCTCTGTGTCGAATAAATAAATAAATAAAATCTTTAAAAAAAGGCTGGTGGATGATAAATTATGAAAACTGCTCCCTCCAAATGATGCTTGTTCATAAGGATTTAAGAATTTAAAATTGTAAGAATTTAAAATTGAAACTTGATCGTAGGATTTATGTTACAGAATAACATCAAGTGAAGGCAGTTATTATTAGATCTGAAGTATTTGTGATTCTGAATTCTTGGCCTCATTAGTAAATTTATTTTTAAATTCTCCCATGGAGTGGTGATTGGCCTTCAGTCTTTCATTGATGTACATCATTGAGTCAAATGAGATGTGTGTGCCCAGAACTATATATAATCTTCTTTGTATTTCACTGGAGATGGCATTTCTGAGTTTGGTCAATTGAATTTGGACAGATGTTTTAATAGTCACTTCTAGAGTTGGCCCTTGAGAATATCTTCCTTTTTTTTTTTTCTCTTCCTGATTCTCTGAAAAACCCTGACTAATTCACATTATCACAGTGATATCACAATTCAAGTTTATCCAAACACTATAGCTGAAAAATAGAAGGAAGCTACTCAGAATGTAATGCTATTGTGAATGATTGAGAAAGAAAACATTATTATAATTAAGCTACCAGGTTTCAATGTATTTTATTGTTGCTTAGAAAATCTTAGCATACCCAGAATTTACAGAGATTTCATGATCCTAAGAGGAGCTGAACTCATGGACCAAAATAACTATGCACATAAAAAGGACAATTACTTACCTAAAAAAGATGATGTGGTTAACTTTATATGGCAATCCAAGTGTTATTGGAACAGAAATTTAAAAAATAGCTTAGGGGCGCCTAGGTGGCTCAGTGGATTAAGCCACTGCCTTCAGCTCAGGTCATGATCTCAGGGTCCTGGGATCAAATCCAGCATCAGGCTCTTTGCTCAGCAGGGAGTCTGCTTTTCTCTCTCTCTCTCTCTCTCTCTCACTTCTTCTCTCTCTGCCTGCCCTCCATCTACTTGTGATCTCTCTCTGTCAAATAAATAAATAAAATCTTAAAAAGAATAACTGTACTTTTAAAAAATAGCTTAAAAGGGGCACCTGGCTGGCTCAGTGGGTTAAGCTGCTGCCTTCAGTTCAAGTCATGATCTCAGGGTCCTGGGATCAAGCCCCATATCAGGCTTTCTGCTCAGCAGGTAGCCTGCTTCTCTTCATCTCTCTCTCTGCCCGCCTCTCTGCCTACTTGTGATTTCCCACTTTCAAATATATAAATAAAATATTTTTAAAAATAGCTTAAAAGTATATGATAAAATAATGATATACATATACAAAGAAAAGAAAGATACTATACTGTGAATATAAATTAAGTGAAAATTGTTGAAATGAAGAATACAATAAATGGAGACTAAGATGAATATAGCTGTAAAATGAATAAGTGAGTTGGGAAAAACAAAGAAACAAACAAATTAATGACTTCTGCCCAAATGCAGCAGAAGAGAAAAAAAAGAAAGAAAATATTTACATAAGTACTGAGATAAATTTTGGAGAATTAAAGAAAGATAAAAGATACCAGACTTAAAATGATGCCAAACATGAGAAATCAGAAACAAAACAAAACAAAAGCCACACACACAAAAAACCACTCATATAGGGCGCCTGGGTGGCTCAGTGGGTTAAGCCGCTGCCTTCGGTTCAGGTCATGATCTCAGGGTCCTGGGATCAAGTCCCGCATGGGGCTCTCTGCTTTTGGAGCCTTTGAATATAAAAATTACTGGCAAATATTCAAAATGTTTACTATGGTGTCACTATTTAGGGCCACCTCCAAGCATGTTTCAGAAGTAAGCATAACTGTTACTCTTCTGTAAGGCAAAAGGGCATGTTTTCAGGAGTTCCATCTGCTGTACCAGCAGGTAAATCAAGTAATGATTTTTGTCTATAAAATAATTCACTTTTCCATCTAACATTCCTCATTCCACATTATAATAATTAAAACTAGGAGGAGACTAAAACAAACAAACAACTACAACTACAACAACCAGCTTTTCCTTCAGTGGAAAAGTAAATAGAACCTTATGAGTAGCCTGAAATTTATTTTTAAATATTTTTTAGATAAACGTTTTTGTTATAAAACCATATATTTTATATAGCTAAGAAATAACAGGCAAAGTTTTATTAACTTCTAAAAAGTCTAGTTACTTCTATTTATCTATTAACTCATCTCTTTATGAATTCGAACATGATCACAACTATTGTATATACCCAAGTTTGTATGCTTTGGTTATTTTATATTTGCTATTTCCTTGCTTAATTTTTACAATATTTGATACATAATAGTATCTTTAAGTCCATCTACGGATTCACAGAATTTGTTTGAACTTCATAAAAATGTACCATACTTTTTGCACTGTCCTTGTTTTACTTCTCTATTAACTTTCCAAGATATATTCACTTTAGAGTGTGTAGCTATCATTTATTTTTATTCCTCCATAATGCTATGTTTACAAATTTGTATTTATCAGTACTTTTAAAAATATCTTAATTATATACCATTTCTCATTTCACGTAACACTCACGTTACTTCTACACTTATCAGATATTATGTAACTGAAAACCACAACTCAGCAACAATATAGCACCATTTTTCAAAATTAAATGGCTTACCAGAATTCTTTAATTCTATCCTTTATTTGTATTAGATGACCCTTTATTCTGGTATTTGGCATTGTTCATATGGAGGAAAGCTAATAAGTTGATATTCCATAAATAGAAGGATTTATAATGATTGATTAATTATTTTCATTTAGAATGCATAGAATATGGTTGATTTAATATTTCTTTCTTACTATCTGCCTGGAACATAGTGCTATCTGTGTAATAGCCACTAAAATATTAAGTTAATACCTAGACTTTAAACTTCATATGAATAGGAATAACATACAGAACTCTTCTCAGATTGGGACACCTGGGTGGCTCTATCAGTTCAACGCCTGAGCCTTTAGCCCAGGTCATGATCTTAGGGTCCTGGGACTCAGTTCTGCAACAGATTCCCTGCTTAGCCAGGAGTTTGCTTCTTCCTCACCCTGCTGCTCCCCCTGCATGTGCTCTCTCTCACTCACAAATAAATAAATTTAAAAAATGAATTCTTCTCAGATAGCTAATATAGAATATCGTCTTTGTATTCATCAAAAGGAAAGTGCCATATAATAATGAAATTCAGACTAGTTCAAATTCATTTTTTAACCAGTAAGAAAGTACTGGAAACAAGCCAAAAATGTCTTTAATGAATTAAAGAAATAGATTGATTTTCAATATCTTAATGTTTCTAAAAGAAATTGCAACATTTTTATACTAGATATCAGTGTAAATATTCATTATACAAGGATATTCTAAAAATAAACCCGAGAAAACTACTTGACATATATGATGACAAAAACGAGTTTGACAAAATCAGTTTGGGTAAAACTTACAACACCTACCACCTGAAACTCTTGTTCTATAATCTAATTATTTTAATTTACAAAAATACAAAAATAATATATCAGAGTAAGTCTATTGATAGCTTTGAAGGTATGCTCTGGTTGTGCACTGTTTACTATTTAAAGGGGAATCAAATATGTGATGCTTATGGTGTGACTATATTAAAATTCAACAAGTTCAGAAGCATACGAGGAATAGAATGAAGACAAAAGATGACCCTTACTTATCCTAAAGATACACAATGGTATATATGTGCTAGTTGGGGAGAGAATCCAGTCAGTAGATGGAGGATGTGGTAGTGGAAAAAAAAAGGGAAAACGTTTTGGTTGAACGTTTAGCACTATATTTAACAAAGTGAAATTGTGTGTTAATAGCCTCGAATAAAATCCAAAAAATATTTTCAATTCATTGAAGATTATTTAGGAAAAACTTGAAAAATACAACTTGATAAGGATTCCAATAAAAGATTCAAAGGTCCCTATGTTTATGAAAATCTGGACGGAAATAGCTCTAAGATCCCATTCAGAACTTGATATTAATCTAAGTCTTTTGGCTCCATTTATCCTGAGAGCAAAGAGTAGGACAAAGGATTTGAGTACTGTTGGTTTATCTGGGAGATTATCCAAGGTAGAAAAGAATGGGAAAGTGATACAGTGAAGAAGCAACTTTGTCAAAGAGGTACATTGTTGATAAAATTGTTGTGGATAGAAAATGAAGGCTTGCTTTTACTGAAAGGTCCTGAGAAACTTCTTTAAGTTGTCCTCATGAAGACCTGAAAACTGACAATTTTATCTATGGTTCTTATTTCAACTTCACTGAGAGCTGTCCTCAGAGGACATTAACTCTCTTACACTTTTGGGTTGTGTTGGACACATTCTAAAATGAGAGAGAGAACATGAGATGCTATCAGTGTTAAGTAACTGCAATTTCCCATGGAACTATCCACCACAGGTTTGGCTACAATCAGGTGTTGGGCCTTGATATCAGAGGGATTTGAGGCAGTATCATTTTAGGTTAATCATTATATCTGAAATTTCCAAAAACTTCAACTGATGAAACTTTGATTATAAATCTATAAATATAACAATAAATCTACAGTATTCAAATTATTTTCATAGAAATACACAGACAAAGTATCAATTGATTAATATTTTAATGTTACAAAATACTGAACTGAAAGAATTTGGTCATATAACAACGTGTAAGAAGTAGAACTTAGGTTTAGGTTAGAACTCAGGATGCATTTGAGACTCAGTTAAGAAATTGAATGGAGGGACGCCTGGTGGCTCAGTAGGTTAAGCCACTGTCTTTGGCTCATGTCATGATCCCAGGGTCCTGGGATTGAGCCCCAAATCGGGCTCTCTCTCTGCGTGCCTCTCTGCCTGCTTGTCATCTTTCTCTGTCAAATAAATAAATAAATAAAATCTTTAAAAAAAAAGAAATTGAATGGATGTCTGACTATCTTTTAGGTTTGCTAAAAATCAGTGACTTTGTGTTCACATGTGGCTATGCAGGAATTTTTAACTTTCTCTAAGAAGTTATTAGATTTGATAATAACTGGCAGTAAATAATGGCAGTAAATAATGGCAGTAAAGGATGGGGAAAAGCAAAGTACAAACCCCATAAAGACAAAGACACTGAGTATGAGAAAAGAGTAATAGATAAGAAGAATCAATGCATTCGAGGAGAGTGGGAATTGAAATACACAATGATTGTTGACTTTTTTAGATGGAGAAAACAAAACTAGCTCGCAAGAAGGAAATAACAGAAGACATGTTGTGATGTGAGGCAGAATCCTGGAAAAGGCAGTAACGTGGTATAAAGGAGTAGGGAGAGCATGTCAGGTAATTTGGATAGGAAGGAGTTAGGAGATAATTGCTTGATAAATTTCATATGGCCCACTTAAATTCACAGATTTCTCTTCTTTAATTTATATGGAGAACAGGGTGTCCTTTCTCTTCCCTTTCAGAGCACCAGAGGTGTACTCTTTCAGATTGAAAACCTGAAAAGCTCAGGACTCAGTTGCTTAAGCACAGCTGAGAGGACATATTTCAATTAAGATTTACATTTTGTTGTATGTAGTAGATTTTCAAAAGTGGTTTAATCCTATTTTTTCATTTAACAAGAAGACTACAGAGAGTGTTTTCTGGTGTTGGTTCAGAGTCTTAAGAAAGTCAAGTGAACTATCTTAGAGGTTTTCATGGCTTTTTATTCACCGTTGCAAAAATTGCTGTTGGAGTTCTCACTTTTAAGCCCACATTTCTGGCAGAAAGATAGAGGTAAAAGAGCATGATAGCTTGTATGACTGATACTTTGTCATATGGTTACAATATAACTAGAAAAGAGACAATAAAATATTTGATGTTTTAAGTTTCCTTGTTGTTAATCCCTCAGTGCTTTCTGATATTAAAGGAAAAAGTAGATGCATATTGACCTGGCAACTATCAACACCTGTCAATCTCTCTTGGATAACCAATATCTCTATAATCTCTTCTTCCCAGTAAAAATAAAATAAAATATATTCATAACCCACACTGTGCCATCTCAAGTTACTGCACCAAGATAAAATTACAATGATTTTCAGTTGTTCCAAATGGACAGAATACCCTTCCTTATGATATCATGTCTTATAAGATAGATAATTGGCTTGCTACCAATATACCCAGATGTGACTGTGGAAGAGACAGGAAAAATATAATAATAATTATTTATTCCTTGGGGTGACCCTGTTTACACAAATGCATTACTATTAGAAAGGTTTTGTTTGGGACATTGGAATGAATTTACTTAATGGGTCTGTATGTTATTGGGTTGGAGGAAATTTTTAATTTCTACAAAAATTATTAGAATTCTATCTTATTCTCTTTTGTTAATTTTCACATGTTAACAAAGCCAACGTTTTTGTCTAGCAGACAAGATCTTAAATCCTAACAAAACTCAATTTTTTCCTTTTTTTTTTTTAAGTTTGAGATCCTCATGTTCTCTCACGCTGCTTTAAATACAATTCAAAAAAAAAAAAAAAGGAGCTAAATGGGGCAGTAAGACCAGACTTTTTATTTTATTTATCTTATTTTCAATTAAAAAATTAAAGATTGTATTTATTTATTTGGAGAGAGAGCATGAGTGGGGCAGGGGGAGGTAGCTGCAGAGAGAGACTGAGAAGTATACTCCCTAATGAGCAGGAAGCCCGATATGGAGCTCGATCCCAGGATCCTGACTGAGATAATGACCAGAGACAAAGGCAGATACATGTGCAAAATCCCTTTTTTTTTCTGGGAAACAATACTTTACAAGAGATGTTTGAAAAAGTACTGGGGAATCAACTTTAATCAGAGATACAAAAATTTACTTGACTTTTGTAAAGCTACAGGGATCCAAATGATGGGAATCCCAGCCCGTTTAGGTTGTGGACCACGGAGTATTCTTCTCTGTAATATTTTATTTTCTTCCATGTCTGCTAACTCCAGTCCAAGTTCACTGATCTCTTTTTAGATAGTGCAAAACATGGCAAAGAATACCAAACGAGTGCCCAATATTCTACATTTATTACATCATTTCTAACATATAGAAGTGTGTTATCAAGGCTGGTTCTGTGAAAGAACATAGTTATGCTAAAGTGTGTTTTGTTCTCCAAGAAAGTAAATGCATGATTATCACACAATTATAAAATACTTGTGTCAGAAATTTTTATTCAAAAAGTAATAAGAGAAGCAGATATTAAAACTAGTTCACATGGTTATTTGGGATATAAGCAGAGTTGTGCATCAGAAGTGCTCTGGGCCCATAATTTGGGATATAGAATTTATGTTTTCTAATGAAAAATCACTAACTTGCATTATTGTTAACAAGAATCTTGTGCATTACCATCAGTTTTCTACATTATAACCTCATGCTCTTGAGTTTGTAAATAACTTTGTCAATAGCAAGCTAATAAACGGGGTGACTCCAATGGATTGAGATAATCGCCAGAGTTTCTGCTACATAATGCCCAGGACTCCATTGAAAGGACACCTAAGAATTTATTTTGCCCAAAATTTGATCATTTTTTTCACTGTCCTTACCTATTTTCCAAACCTAGTCCTTTTGCTTCACCTTTCAGTTTGCGGACAACCCTGTATCTGACTGACTTGTTAATTCTGGGAATGTCTTGCAGATTAATTTGCTTTCTAGAGGTGGTTCCTCTAATTGATGTCTAAGAACCCTAATTAGTTAAGAAAACTTTTTAAACATTTTCATTGCTATTTATTATTATTATTATTATTGCTAATATCTCTATTATAAATAATTCACAAGGGCATCTTTCTGACAAAAGACAAAGAGCTGGCTACTAGTAGAAAAAGTAAATTTGACTCTGTCAGTGAAAGTGGTAAATGGATTTGAGAAAATAAAGCAAAGCACTGGAATTATGTGTTAAAACTTTAAATATTATAGACACATTTACTTAATTTCTAATACTGTTGTTGCTTATAATTAAATGTTTTCCATGAACCACGCATTACAGCAAATATATCGTTTATACAGATTAAATTTTCATCAAAAGAGACGCCTGGGTGGCTCAGTAGGTTAAGCAGCTGCCTTTGGCTCAGGTCATGATCCCAGCGTCCTGGGATCGAGTCCCGCATCGGGCTCCTTGCTCGGCCGGGAGCCTGCTTCTCCCTCTGCCTCTGCCTGCCATTCTGTCTGCCTGTGCTTGCTCTCTCGCCCACTCTCTCTGATAAATAAATAAAATCTTAAAATAAATAAATAAATTTTCATCAAAAAATTGTAAGTGTATTTTATTGTAGGATCATGATCAGCATTTTGCAGATGAGAAAAGTGAAATTTAGAAAAGTATGTCTCTTCAAATCCCTCATACAATATCTGGCCTAGATAGAAGGATATACTATCACAATTGAGGAAGATAATTGAGATTACTTAAAATGATAAACTTTACTGCATAGGGTTTTTTAAAAGTTTGCCACAGATTCAGATTCTTTTAAAATATATATCTATTTTGTGCAAAGAGAATGCACTGAGAAGTAAAAAGAAAGTGATATATCAGTGCTACCAACTAATGGCTATAATATCCTCACCTTATTTATGAACAATGAAACAGTGTGCAATATTTAAATAAATTTAAATAAATTCCTGTTTATTTTATATATTTATAAATTTAAATAAATTCCTATTTATTTATTATTAAAGAAATTCCTCTAACAAACAGTATGTTTTGAAGGTTGCTAGCAGGAAAGTGTTGTACTACATGGAAGTAATCAGAAAATATGATCTTAAATTCTGCTTTCAAGGGCGCCTGTGTGGCTCAGGCGGTTAAAATTCTGCTTTCAAGAAGCTATAACAGTAAGTACTGAGCATTAGCTATTATATGCTATGGATGAATAACTGAAATCTACATTTGAATCTAATGGTACACTATATGTTAACTAATTGAATTTTAAAAAGTTAATAAAAAAAAACCACTATTTTATAAAACAATATTCCCAACAGGCTCTTTTGCTTTAAAATACTCACTTTGTAAAGAGAGTCATTACTTTTGTCTAGCCAATTCTTACATCACTGTTTATTCCTTCCCTGCTTTATCCCTTCCCAGTATCAATAAAGGCTCACTTGGGTTACCTAGAAGCCATGAGAAAGCTTGTAATATATCTGGCTGGTTTTCACCAGCAATTTGACCACCATGTGCACAGGGAAGTCTATTGATAAAGGCTTTATTGCAATACATTGCAAATACATGGATGATTTTGAATTCTCCTTCTTGAGGCCTTGTTTCATGATAATAAATTTAGGGTGGCTTATTGGAATGGATGTTATTAACATATCTTCATAGTTCTAAGTACATGGAATTGTAAAATAGATGAATGAATGTGGCATTACTAACAACTGTCCTCATTTTGAAATCAAATTACAGTGTATTAAGATGAGGAAGCAAAGCAGATTTGGGATTATGAGTGAAATAATTTAAAAAAGTCTTAGGGGTATGATCAGACTATTGGGTAATTCAGTAGAAAAATGTCAACTGATTGAGATTCTGTGTTCCCTGATTTCAGAGAGAAGTTAAGATAAATAAGTAACACGAGGAGACTAGGAAGCCAAACATAAGTGATAATTTTGTGCCAGGGTGTGTATACATCTGTTTATCTTCTTGTTTTACCACTAAGGTTGCTCCTAGAGGAGAGTTTAAA